>NC_142797.1:7222174-7406024 GCF_049724085.1 Artemia sp. Qi Xiang Cuo | reverse complement strand
AACCCCCCCCCCCCCCACACACACACACCCATCATTCCCCCAAACACATCCAATAAAAATTTTGAGATAGCCATTTTGTTCAGGGTAGTTGATTTCCAAATAGAAAACATATTTTTGAGGAGGACACTCCCCCACAACCCTCAGGGCAAGGATTATAAGTTATGCCCTTGGGGCATATAAGGTTTCTATTGAAATCTTTGTAGTAGAAACTTGAAAAAGGGCTCATTCTATTTAAAAGTCAAAGGGCTAGTACCTTTTTAATACTCGATAGGGATTTGAGAGCAACAAACCCCCCTCTCACGCCCATCTTTTCCCCAAACACATCCAATCAAAATTTTTAGATAGCAATTTTATTCAACGTAGATGAAAGTCTTGGAAATTGGGTCTTTAAGTGTTATGTAAAGTTTTTACTAGTAATTAAGAATTATTGAACTATAAGTTTTGACGTCTCAAAGCTTTGTTTCCACGGCGCAATTAGATCTTGCTTAAGAGGTACGAATTCTTATAGGCTAGCAGGGGTTAGAAACTCTTTCTAAGCTGTGGCGATGACAACTTTTGGTGCTTGTAGGAATGGAAAAGCGTGGCCTCTTCTTTTCGGACTATCTGGAGATCAGATTCCTTTGGGAGCATTTACCTTGGAGACTGGCGAACTAATTACCTATTATCAGACTAGACTCAGACATATAAGAGAAACAAACACATATAAAAAGACAATAGATTTATTGAACTTACATGCTTAGTTGTACAGCAACGGGTCACTTCAATGACAATAATGGTGACCGAGATTATTTGCGGTACGAACCGTTTTAGATCTAACTTAACATTGATTGTTTCAGATCTCACTTGAGATTCAAATTAAAAAACACATTTACCCCACTCCCAAACGCGGTTCTTTTGTCCTGCGCTGTAAGAACTGCCTGCCATTGGACCATGTGACCAAGGACGCAAATCTTCGTTCAATACTCTATATAATATTTTTCATATGATTCAGGAGTTCACACAGTTTTTTGCCTTTTAAATTTCCTTGGAAGTATTATACATTGCATTTTTTTTGCTACAATTATCGTATCAAAATTCGAACGACTAGCGCCATTGTCTGACTGAAGCTAGAAATGCAATTTCTCTTTTCGCTGATTAAGGACTTTTCATCTTTGCAACTAGATTTAGCTTAATTACAAGGCGTCGGAATTATCTTTAGAAAGGAACTTTATTTTGGTATTTTAAATACATCACATCTTACTCATGGTACATATCACTCTTCCCATGAAATAATGACGTCCCATCATTAGTAACTGCCCATTAGGAGTTTTGAAAACTTTCATTTTTTGTTTTTGTTCTATTCTACATCCCCATTTAAGATTCATATACCGTGCTAAGGTTGTTTTTGGTTCTAGGTTAGCTACTATATTAAAGATTTTTTTTCTATATCTAACACTGATTACTTTTACTTTTCCAATAAAGTTGGGACTATTCTTCTTTTACATTAGTTTTTTTTTTGCTGTCTATATGACGTACTACATACTATCTACACAACATTAAGTGAATAACATGATAATATTACACCTAATTCTACTTGTGGTACATACAAGAATGATTTATAACATACAATATTTGGTTAATCACATTCACATGATGATATTAAAACACTTTCACTATTGGGATTTTTGAATTGTCAACGCTATTAGGAAGTAACACATTTAGCTTCACATCTATGCATCACCTTTCGTGTCCTTAGTGTACTACACCCTTCTGTTTTAAATTACTGTCCTTCACTCCTTTTGTCCTGGCAAAAATTTCGAAGCACTTACGTTATGGTTTCTTCATGGAACAGTTTGAGTCTAGTTGTATTTACACGGTAAGTTTTCCCTAATAGTCAACTGGGAAATGACCGTTAAATTCCGTTCAATTGGTCAACTGAGAAATGATTCTTCCCACTATAGGTGTTGGTGTTTTTCTTCTCAGCATGTCATATTTAGGATTTTTGAGGCACATAGAGAGTGTATTCTCGCGTAAAATTGTTCATTTGTGCCTTTTGAAACGGGTTGTCGTCATACTATAGTGACTCTCTTAATATATTGTCTTTAAATTCAGCTTCAAATATCTTCAACAATCATTTAACTTAAAATATCATTAAGTATCTTCTATCTTGTACTGTTCGATGGTGTTTTCAGAGTTAAAGTTCAAATTGTCTTTAATATCTGCTTCAAATATCTTCAAATATCTTAAAGTGTCGTTTAAATTAAAATATCTTTTATCGTTTGATGATCGATTTAGTTCTCAGAATTATACTTCGAATTGTCTTTAATTTTGTCTTCAAATATCTTCAAATGTCTTTAAGTGTCTTTTAACTTTAAATATCGTTTAATATCGTTTATCTTCAAATATCATCAATATACTGTCAAATTATTATGGGGTCCATAGTTAGTATCAACAGCGATATCTACGTATATATATCTTGTATTGACCGCTGGTTTTTCAGCGTTTATGTGATTATACAGTTCGTTAAGCACTTGGTACTTAGGTTAAAATATAGTGTTACCTGATACATAATATGGTTCATAGTCGAAGAAACAACGATCAAGGGTAACTGTTGTTCTCGTAGACGAAGTTGGGATGAAAGTTGCCTGGAGTTATGGTGAGTACTCTTCGTTGGTTGAGATATGATGAAAATAGATGGGTCGTATCTGTACTGGGCAGCTTATTGTAATACTCAATGACCAAAGTGTCCATTTACTTTCCTGTAATAAAAACAACGCGGCAGAATCACATGTTCTTTGAAGTAAATAGACATACAATAATTCACGCATTAATTGGGTTATAATTTTTTAGCTATGGGACATAAATAAATAAATACACTAATATTGGTACTTACAATGAAAATTTAAAACAGAAATGTCTTAAAATTTGTTATGAGAACGAAAATATCGATATTAAATAAACATAATTTACCCTGCATTATTAAGTTTGAGGTCTACTTTTACGATATGTTTCATGCCTGCATTGTTCATGCAAGTCCGTGCTATATAAGAAACGCATGTGTAGCGGCACAACCGCACGGTTTTACGCAAACGATACTACGATGAGGGAATAAGACATAACAAGGACTAGTGGAGACCTCTATACCCACTAGTATTCTGATGTCGCCCCTATTTCTTGGCTTAGACGGTTTCATGGGGTTGCGAGTTAACGGCTGAAATGCACAGGTTTTCGTCTTTGTCTCTCCTTGATCTTTTTTTGGTTGTCAGTAATTGCGAGTCATCGGTGGTACATCATATTTTACAGTCGAATGTGGTAATTAGGCGCGGGTTTTCAATGATTGAATTCGAAGATATCAGTTGATGCTTGGCAAAGAATGTAAGAATCATGAATAACTGACAGCAATATCCTTTTAGAACGCTATTGTTTGAGCAAATCCTTCGGCACTAAATAAATAAATATTATATTAAAGTCTTATTAGAATCCGTTAAGCGAGAAACACCTTCACATTAATCGGGAATTCCTTGTGGGTTTTACTTAGTCACCATTGGACATACACTGGGTTTCAATCTATATATCTTAACTGATCAAATGGTTTTAAAATTTTACGAATTATTTTTGAGATATAATTCCACATCTGCCGTGAAATTCTACATATAAACGTACCAATAGGTTGTTTGGTTATAGTTACCAATAGTTTGGCTATTGGTACATATATTACTCGAGTAAGAAACATTATATTTCTCGAGTAGGAAATGCACGAATAAGCGAGCGTTCAGCACGTGATTACTCTGGTATCCTATTTTTTATGTGTAGGCCTAAAATAATTATAATCTGCACTAACACAAATTATTTCATATAATTAGATGCTTGTGCTGTGCTGATAATATCTTGTTTTGGATACTATCCATCTTAGTTAGGACATGGGTAGATTTTTCATAGAAAATCCGAGGGAGACCTGAGTCAGTACAGGTAAGATATAACGTGACTGACTTGCGAAAATATTTCACAAAAATTAGAGCACAATATATGTCATAGATAAACCAATGAAATTAAAGAACATTTTTGTCACGGAACTATAGAACAGTGATCTCTCTGTTATTGTATACGTCATAGATATAAACTAATGAAATTAAGTTTTTTCTTTTTCGCCAAGGAGCTAAAGACATTAATGTCTCTGTTTCTCTTTGGAAGTAATGTTTAACACAGAGCTGTAGGACAGCATACGTCATAGATATAATATAATGAAATTAAAAAGTTTTTCTTTTTTTTCGGAGCTATAAGAAAGTAAACTCACTGTTTCTCTTTCAAAGCATTCAGATCCAAAAACGAAAACTTAGCTAGCTCACAGAAGTTTCTATTCAACCTTTAAGTATTGTTTTGACTGGCCCTGATTGGCATAAAAATACTAATTTCTTACACTTGAAGGACTGATAAATATCCCTTCCTACGATCGTTTACACAAAAAAAATAAAAAAAACAATCAGGGACCTTGAGGTCCTCCTCGGGCGTCCCACAAGACGTGGTCCCACACCAATTGTCGTTTTCGGTAGACCACTAGCTTCCTACCTTTGGTTATTTTCTGTGATCGTCAACGTTTTGACATTACTCGTATTATTTTATTTTATTTTTTTTTTCATTAATATTGACTTTTTTAAATTTAATTTAAAACTTTTGAATTTATTATTTTTGTAAATTAATATCTTTTAAATTTGTATTTAAGTTAATTATGTACATTTCAATCTTTCAGGTTTTTTAACCGTTTTACCTGACTGTGTCGTTATTTTCTCCTCTGTTTCTTGCGGTTTTTTCTTTTTGGGTTTGTCTAGCGAAATAAGGTCAAATTTTTTTTATTGCTTTTTCAAAAATTATTGCCCTTTTAATTTCGTTTGTTTACCTTGCACGGCTACTGAGGTCGGCCTTGATTTCACTATTTCTTTTGCTACTATTTGGTCTGATTCGACTTCAGACTCTTCAGAACTGGTTTCCGATAAGTCCGGATTGGAACTTTTAGAGGTGGTACTTTTTGTGGTATCACCTGCCATTCCTTCGTAAATTTATATTCCCCAATAATTAGAAGTTTTAGTCTCGCCGTTACCATCTTGAATTATCAGCTCTTGGGTGGAGGCAGGTGATTGAGAGATTTGTAAGGACTCACGAGTTTTTTCGTATTTTATACCGGGTGTGTATGTTAGGTTCTTTGTGGGCTGGGGCCTTTTTTGAACTAGGGATTCCCTCCGTGAAGTCCACGTCCAGTCGTGTTTAGTTTTGACCTTTGACCCAGTTATATCATGATATAGACCTTGCTGGTCATCCTTTGGAGTTTTAGTACCAGGCAATATACTTGGGCTCGTTGTTATGGGAAAATTTGTTAAATCCATAGCTTCTCGCAGGTTTGTTTTAGTTAAATGTTTGGGAAGAGTTTTCTTTGCAGTAATACCGGGGGTTTCTACGACTCTGTTTAAATCTTCCTGTAATGACAGGGGCCTTTCTCTTAGTGTTGTAGCGGAAACCATATTGTCTGGAAATATGTTGGGGGGACATGGGGTCGAGATTCTATCTGGGAAGAATTGGGTTTTTGGAGATATTGTATAATCTAAGTCTCCCGCGCTCGCCAATGAATACTTTTTTGGAGTTTTTGGCGTTCTTTTTCTTACTGGTATTAGTGGTTTTTTCTCTGGGACGACTAGATTTTCCATTACCAAAAATTCTTCGAATTTTTGTTCATCACTTTCATTTTCAAAATAATCTCGTTTGAAATTGAAAGGTTTTAGCTCTGCCAATATTGACCTAGGGGGCTCATTTTACGAATCTGACAAATCAGTCGAAGAGGGATGGGATACCCATCTCTCTGGACATTTGGCTGTTTTTATTCGGATAACATGTGCCTTGTAAGTTTTTCCACTATGGGGGTTCTCCATTTTAAAGGTATATTCATTATCGTACTTTTTGACTATTCTGTACGGACCTGAGTATTTGTTTGAAAGTTTTTTTCCTTCCATTTTTGCCTCGTTCTTTAGGTAAACGAAGTCTCCTATTTTGAAATCTATCTTCCCCTTAACTTTGGGTTGGTTTCTTAGCTCTTGGTTTATTTTACATTTTTCCAACTCTTGCCTAACTATCTTATATGTTTTCCTCATCCTATTTATGAATTCTTGTTTGTAATTTTCTGAGTCGTTATAATATTTCAGAGATTAAATAATATAATAAAAAGGGATTATAAAATATAGAACAAAAATTAAATAAAATGGATTGTATATGGTTGTTTAGGAATAAGCAGTGTTAATTACGTTGGTTAAATAAGGTAAGAATTTATCCAAGTTGCTAATATTGTATTTAGTATAAAAACTTAGAACGTTAGAAAATATTTTATGTCTTTTTTATATTTTTCCATTAGCTTTTGGATGGTACGGCGCTGTCACCATTTTCTCTATATTAAGGAAACTCATTAAATCTTTTGTTACTTTTGCAACAAAATTGCTCCCGTTGTCGCTAAAAATTTTATTAGGAATGCCAAATTGTAAAAATAATTTTGCTAATGCCTTACTTGTGGCATAAGCACCTTGATTTTTTAATGCTTTTGCAAAAGTAAATCCGGAAAAATGATCTACAACCGAAAGAATACACGTATGGCCTCTGCTAGAAACAGGTCAGCCTCCATTTGTCCCGTACAGGTCAAATGAGATAATATCGAAGGGGTACTTTGCTA
The DNA here is from genome assembly GCF_049724085.1 of Artemia sp. Qi Xiang Cuo. NCBI lineage: Eukaryota > Metazoa > Arthropoda > Branchiopoda > Anostraca > Artemiidae > Artemia > Artemia sp. Qi Xiang Cuo. The sequence continues at coordinate 7,399,339 of NC_142797.1, read as the reverse complement.
CTGGGACCCTTCCCATTGAAGGATTTGGATAAGCTGGGGGTATTTTTCTCAAATTACATGCTTCGCATGTGCTTACAAATTCTTTAAGTTTTGTCAGTGCCGATTGTGCTTAAATGTATTGTTTTATCTTATGGAACGTTTTCATAACTCCTTCATGTCCACCTGTGTCCGAATGAAAATATTCAAATGCAGGCCCTATCAAGTTTTGTGGTAATACAGGTATAATTGAGGTTTGGTTTCTATTTGTCTCAGCAGTCACAATCCTACACAGTATTTCTTCATCAAGGTCGTAGTAAAAATTATCTATCTCTTTTCTAAGAGTTTTGAATTTATCCGGTAACGCCTCATCATTCACAAAATAATCAATTAGTGCTACACATATTTCGTCCTTTTTTTGCTTTCTTTTATATTTTCCAAAGACAAGGGACAATAGTTAATCTTATTTTCTTTTACTGCGTCTTTGACTTTGTTTTTCTTGCATCCTTGTTTGCTTTTAGCATTGATAGCATTAACTTCATTTTCTTCAGTTTCCGATCGACTATTTTCTGGATATCTACTCAAAAAGTCGCAAGCTGTGTTTTGTTTTCCCTTTAAATGTTCAAATTCATAATCTAGGTCTTTGATTTTCATAATCCATCTAGCTAGAATGCCCGTGGGGTTTTTAAATGGGCACAGGTACTGCGAGCTTGTATGGTCTGATCGTAATATAAATTTTCTACCGATTAAATAATGCCTAAATTTGTCCAAGTGGTAGATAATAGATAATAACTCTAAGTTTGTGGCAGAATATCTGCTTTCGCCTTTTGATAAAGTTTTACTTGAATAGCATATAACTTTTTCTATTTGTTTAGGTGCTCCCTGTAGACGGTTATGGTTTTCTACTGGTATTGTTTGCGAAAGGATAGCGCCTATGCCCTTTGAGCTAGCATCAGTGGTAACGATGAATTTTCTATTTTCGAAATCAGGGAGTGACAAAATTGGTTCAGAAGTGAGCACCTTTTTGAGTTGGTCTAGGGAAGTTTGAGCTTCCTGGGACCAGGTAACATTATGGGAGTGTGCTTTGGTTAATTCCGTGAGGGGTTTCGCGATTTGGGAATAATTGCGTATACATTTTCTAAAGTAGCCAGTAAGTCCTAAAATTCACCTTAATTTTTTCATAGTTCTGGGGGGCTTGAGGTTTTCAACACATTTTATTTTATCAGGGTCTGGGGATATCTTTACCTGGGTTACTACTACTCCTAAAAATTTAATTTTGGATTGAAATAAATTTACTTTCTCAGGCCGGCATTTTAAATTGCCTTGCCTGAACTTCTTGAACACCTTAGCTAAAGCTGCCAAGTGTTGCTCAGTGTTTTCTCCTACGCATATAATATCATCAACAAAATGAATTATATTCCTTAATCCTCTCAACAGGTGCAATAGGGGTATACATAGTGCGCTTGAACTTGTTTTAAGACCAAATAGTACCCTGAGGTATTCATAAGATCCATATTTGGATGCTGAAAATGCAGTTTTATGGACATCCTTTTCGGCTATTTTCACTTGGTGGTAGCCTTGGGTAAGGTCCAAAGAAGTAAACATTTTGTTTTTGCTTGAAATTGAGTTAAGAATTTTGTCTATTCTTCGTAGAGGAAATGTATTGCTAACTACTTGTTTGTTGAGAGCCCTATAATCTACTACGAGTCTAAGATCTCCATTCTTTTTTGGTAATCAGATCACTGGTGCACTATACGGGCTTATACTTGGGCGTATAATTTTGTTTCTTTCTAATTCATGGATTTTATTTTTTTACCCACTCTTTGTGCTTATATGGCACACGGTATGGCTGTTTTGCAACGGGATTACCAGTCGTTAAAAATGCATTCTGATAAAATTGAATAAGCCCGAAATAAACTTAAGATGCAGAAAATAAATAAATAAATTTACATAATAAATAGCATAATTTTTTTTTAAGTTCCATATACGTAATATGATACATTTTAAATTTGTTTAAAAATTGCGATTTAGTCAAAGGATATTCGTTATTTGAAGTTTTAATACCGTTAACTAGTTTCTTTTAGAATTTTACCATGTATTTAAATCATTTTCCGTTAAAACCTCGATTTGGACTAAACACGTCACCTTTTTAATTGTAATTGTATGGTTTTCATGGTTATTGGTAACAAAAATAAAACATTCACCTTTGTTATAAGATATAATCTGTTCCTCGCATAACAGATTTTCGGGTATTTCAAACCGTGTCGCAAAACATATTTCTGATTTGCTAATTACTGTCTCGATCATTTGTGATATTTGAATTTTTTTCATCGTTTTGGGAGGGACTTTTTTTTTCCTTATCACAAATCCGTTATATTTCTCTTCATTTTCATTGTTTATTAGATTCCTGCTGGCGCTATGCTGCGCTATTGCGGCATCCTGTGGCGTCACGTTGGGTTTTATTATGTTTTTCCACAATTCAACTATTTTCTTAATTTCATTTTATCTATACTGTCGCATATCTCCTATTTTTATTTTAGCAGATTCGATGCTGTTATTATTTAATTTTACTTCATTTCTGATATATCTCTCAGGATAATTGAACAAATTTCCAATTAAGCTATGTCTTTGCGAGACATGGGGTTCAAAATACTTCGAAATTATGCCATTAGAAATTTTTTTTACTGTTATGTTATCTTCGTAAACTCTGTTACGATTTCTTAAGATAGAAATTTCTTCCTCTACCTTAGCTGGGTATACCAGCTTCTCGTTGGCCACGTCTAATAGTATTCTATTAGACCTTAAAAAATTTGCCCCTATAAGAGCATTATATGGGAGGTTATCGCATATAATAAAATTTGTCGTAACTTTTCTATTGTCACTTTTTACGTGTAAGCAAATTGACCTTTTTACATTTAATTTACGACCTGTAATACTTGTTAAATTGGGATTATTAGTGTTCTTGTGTCGCCTAATGTGCAGAGGCAACATATTAAATACGCAAGAGTTTATGATATTTATGGTAGCTCCACTGTCAACTAAGGCCGTAAAGTAAACGTTTTCTACACAAAAATCATTAAATATAGGTAACTTGTTATTAATATCACTACAAGAAGGCACTACTATTGTTTTGGACCTATTAAATATCCCTGGCACCCTCTGGGTCCAACTTATGTTTCTGAGGGGCCTGAAGCGTTTCCCTGAGAATTTATTTCATTTGTCGGTGCCTGTAATAGATATTCAGACGTATTAGGTTCCTTAGGCATATTTAAGTGATTTATGTCTGCCTGTCTTCGCCATGTATTATTATGGTAACGTGGATGTCTTGTGTCCGTGTCGTTTGCTGGCGCTGTTTGCCAGCGCTGTTGGCTTGTGAAATTTTCGTGTCTCATAGGGAAATTTTAAATATTTCCATATTGCATTCTCGTCTTATATTGACCTTGGAGAGTATTTGGGTTTTCAAACCGGTAATTAATTTGCCTGCTCGGGAAAGGGCTATCCACATTTGGTTGGTACGCATTATAAGGTACTGATTGGCACAATCCCCCCTTGCTATAGCCTATTGCACGACCGGTGCAAATATTTGTTCTTCTGAACAAATGGTTACCGTAATTTTGCGTATTACCGACAGCATTTCTTGGTATTGGATTGGGGACATAGTGGCACTCTCTTGCTATGTGGCCAACACGATTGCAGTTATAGCACCTTATTATTGTGGGGTTAATTGGCTGAAAACGTACTGTTTTCTGCTTAGCGGGTTCTGGCATATTGTTTCTTTGTGCCACTGGGGAGTTATCCCTTGAAAAGAAATTGGGGGATGCCTGATCGCCCTTGAAGATTAGGGTTACGTGTGAGTCGCCTATTCTGTTTATTTTTGCATGAATATTATTAGAAATAATTTCATAAAATTAAATTATTCGTTCCAACTCTTTGACTTTCAGATCCAACTTGTTAATATTATGTGATATTAATGATCTCTATAGCTCTGGGGGTAGCCCTTGCAAAACGGTATTTAGTATGACTTTTTCATACAGTTGCCCAGAACCACTTCCGTATTTTGCTTCTACAGAAATGCGTATATTATCCAGATATTCCCTTATATTTTGTGAAAAATCAAAGTTCACTACTCCATGTTTTAATTTATTTATTGAACTGGTTTCTATAAATCTCTCTTTAAATGCTTTTAATAAGTCATCAACCGTATTTATTGGCAAGTTGGCGTTATTCCCTATGGTATGCTCGACCTGTTTTAGAAAGGTTAAGGCCTTGCCTCTTAATCGTAGTAGGAGCATGTCTTTTAACGCTCCAATGTCGGTTTTTGTTAATTGTACAAACTGGGTTAATTTGATATTAAATTCGTCAATATCTGTCTTACAATTGTTTTCCGGGATATATTTTGAAATTTATATATTTTTTTCTACTAAATTTTGCAATAATTTTAATTCGCTAATATCGTCCATTGGTTTCGGGGCTAGCCGATAAACTGGATCAATCTAGGATAATATTTTGGGGTTTGCATCAAAATACAATTCGATATCTAGATGGTTCATTGTCATTTATTATTGTTGCTATGTATATTACGTTCACATATGTTTATGTATATTTCCAAAAATTAAATTTGAATTACAAAACTTAAACAGCCTAACTAGTTCACAGTTTTCCTCCGATATCCGACCGCGCCATTTGTAATGTAAATTTTTACTACCGACTGCACCATTTGTTATGTAGTTTTAGTAGTAATTAAGAATTATTGAACTATAAGTTTTGACGTCTCAAAGCTTTGTTTCCACGGCGTAATTAGATCTTGCTTAAGAGGTACGAATTCTTATAGGCTAGCAGGGGTTAGAAACTCTTTCTAAGCTGTGGCGACGACAACTTTTGGTGCTTGTAGGAATGGAAAAGCGTGGCCTCTTCTTCTCGGACTATCTGGAGATCAGATTCCTTTGGGAGCATTTACCATGGAGACTGGCGAACTAGTTATCTATTATCAGACTAGACTCAGACATATAAGTGAAACAAACACATATAAAAAGACAATAGATTTATTGAACTTACATGCTTAGTTGTACAGCAACGGGTCACTTCAATGACAACAATAATGGTGACCGAGATTATTTGCGGTACGAACCGTTTTAGATCTAACTAACATGATTGTTTCAGATCTCACTTGAGATTCAAATTAAAAACACATTTACCCCACTCCCAAACGCAGTTCTTTCGTCCTGCGCTGTAGGGACTGCCTGCCATTGGACCAAGTGACCCAAGGACGCAAATCCTCGTCCAATAATCTCTTTGAGATTTTTCAGATGATTCAGGAGTTCATACAGTTTTTTGCCTTTTAAACGTCCTTATAAATTTTGTGCATTGCATTTTTTTTGCTACAATTTTCGTAGCGAAATTCAAACGACTAGCTCCGTTGTCTGACTGAAACTAGAAATGCAATTTCTCTTTTTGCTGATTAAGGATTTTTCATTTTTGCAACTAGATTTAGCTTAATTATAAGAAATCGGAATTATCTTTAGAAAGGAACTTTATTTTGGTATTTCAAATACATCGCATCTTACTCATGGTACATAAGGATGACAACCCGCTCCCCCCACAGCCCTCAGGGCAAGGGTTGTAAGTTATGCCCTGGGGGCATATAAAACTTTTATTGAAAGCTTTGTCGTAGAAACTTCAAAAGGGCTCATTAAATTGGAAATTGAAAGGGCTAGTGCCTTTTTTAATAGTTGAAAGTGATTAGATAGCGACTAACGCCCCTCTCCACGCCCACCATTTTCCCAAACACATCCAATTAAAATTTTGAGATAGCCATTTTGTTCAACGTAGTTGAAAGTTCAGATGGAAATTATGTCTTTTAGGATGATAACCCCCTCAGAGCCCTCAAGAAAAGGATTGTAAGTTATGCCCTGGGGGCATATAAGGTTTTTATTGAAAGCGTTGTTGTAGAAACTTCAAAAAGGCTCATTCGATTAGAAATTCAATGAGCTAGTACCTCTTTTTAATAGTTGAAAGTGATTGGAGGGCAACTAGCCCCCCACGGCCATTCATTCCCCCAAACACATAAAATAAGAATTGTGAGAGAGTCATTGTGTTCAGAGCACTTGAGTTTCAGATAGAAAATATGTTTTTGAGGAGGATGCTCTTCCCTAACCCTTAGGGCAAGGGTTGTAAGTTCTACCCTGGGGGTATATAATGTTTTTAAAGAAGGTGTTGTCGTAGAAACTTCAATAAAAGATCTTTCGATTGGAAATACAAACCGCTAGTACCATGTTTAATAGCCGAAAGTGGTTAGAGGGCAACTAACCCCCCCCCACACACACACCCATCATTCCCCCCAACACATCCAATAAAAATTTTGAGATAGCCATTTGGTTCAGGGTAGTTGATTTCCATATAGAAAACATATTTTTGAGGAGGACACCCCCCCACAACCCTCAGAGCAAGGATTATAAGTTATGCCCTTGTGGCATATAAGGTTTGTATTGAAATCTTTGTCTTAGAAACTTGAATAGGGGCTCATTCAATTGAAAAGTCAAAGTGCTAGAACCCTTTTTAAGAGTTAATTATTATTTGAGAGCAACAAGCCCCCCTCTCACGCCCATCTTTTCCACAAACAATCCGGTAACCACTTTTAGATTACAGTTTCGTTCAACTTAGTTTATTTCCAGATAGAAAACATGAAAGTTCTGTAAATTGGGTCGATAAGGATGATGACACCTCCCCCCACAGCCTTAGGGGTAAGCGTCGGAAGTTATGTCATGGGGGCATATCAATTCTTTATTCGAAGAATTGTCGTATAAACATAAAAAGTGATCATTCTATTCGCAGCTGATTTGGCAAGAGCCAGTTTCAACAGCTGACAGTGATTAGATAGCGAATAACGCCCCTCTCATATTCATTATCTCCCAAAACATATCCACTTTAAATTTTGAGATACGAATTATGTTCAACGTAGTAGAAAGTTCTTGTAATTATGTCTTTTATGATGTAAACCCCTTCTGAGCCATCAGTTCAAGGGTTTTAAGTTATGCCCTGGGGGCATTTAAAGTTTTTATTGAAAGTGTTGTCTGAAGAACCTCAAAAGAGCACATTCGATTGGAAATTTAAAGGGCTAGCACCCTTTTTAATAGTCAAAAGTGATGGGAGGGCAACTAGCCCCCCCCCACGCCCATCATTCCCCCAAACACATCCAATCAAAACCCCTATGCCTTCCCAAGTCAGAACAAAATTGGCACTTTACTGAAAAATTAAAATGAATGTGCATTGTTAGTTTAATATGCATATACTGATATTTAGCAATCAGAATGTTAAAATTATTTGATTTATTAAAGCTATAAAAGTAAAAACATTTATTTTTTTTCAGTAAAGTGCAAATTTCAGTAAAGTTTTTTTAATTAATCACAATAATTACGGTACTTGACATTTATTATGACTTTCTTCTGTAATTGGGTATCCTGGTAGAACCAGTAAAGGAATTGAAGCAACTTAGGTTTCGTTTAACAACTAAGTCGTCGCATGTGAACGGCCAACGCTTGTCAGCCACTTATGCGAAACTTTAATCCTTTTTTTGTTGAGATTTTGATCAATATCTGTAATATTTTGGAACTTTGGTGTAAAAGTAAAGGGGGGAGGCAGCCTCCCTCCTATTTAGTATATTTTATTGTTGTTCGAGGTTTTGGCGTCACTCTTTTCTTTTATACTTTTCTAGTTGACCTCTGTTTGTTTCAATACATTCAGACTTATGGTGATATAACTGGGATGCTATCCCTCTCAATTCCTTCTCATTCCTCTCGCTTTTTATGATTAAGCTGAATTCGAGCATTAGCATTTTTCGAAAATAATAACCACATTTTAAAAAGAAAAAAAAAAACAGCTCTAGCCCGATCACCCTATGAGAATCTATGTTGAATGTGCAGTCCAAATATATTCCTCCAAATTAAGAGGCGTTAGTGGCTAATTTGTCGGGCTAACATTATTGGTCTTAGGCGCAAAACCAGACAAATCGTCATTTTGCTGTAATGTGGATCTCCGCTGTATCTAAAAAAAGAGCTAGAACTTTCATTTTGTATTTGAAGTAGAAATTTGTCGATACCGTTCACTAGCCACGATACAATTGTTGGGAAGCAAATAAACGTGTATCCGTTATCATACATCTGGACGAAATACAGATTGTGCCTTTTGGAATGAATGAATGACTGATTCCTTTATTGATCATTTCACAGAACAACAAATCAATTAAAAAAACATAGCCACTACTAGAAAGCCAAATAACATGTGCGTAGTAACTCAAGTAATTAATTAATTCACATAATCAATTATATACAAAATACATATACTTTAAAAAATAAAAATACTGAGAAGAAAGAAAGAAAAAAAGGAAAGGAAAAAGGAGAGAGACAGGGAAAAAAAGAAAAAATTGACTAAACCTTCACAAGGGAACCGCTCTCACCCTGTATCTCTACCAAAATAGGAACTTTTTGACCTGTGATTTAAATAACGAAATTGATTCAGAGCCCCAAATGCTGTCCGGGAGGCTAATCCAGAGGGTTCTGAGACTTTAAACCTCAACTATTGTGCTCTAGGATATGTTGAATTGGATGATGTAATCTCCGTCTAGATAACCCTCTTTAATAGTAATAATATATTTATAACCCACAAATTAACATTAGAAATGACACTGCGGAGTAAATACAAAAGAAAAAAAAATAACAACATCAATACAGAAACAAAAAAAAAATTACAGTTTAACCGATATCACGATGAAAAAAGCAAACTAAGGGGTTAGTGGCAGAAACAAAATTACAAGTATTCGTGATCATATTAGAAGCCAGACTGACCAGCCGTGCGTAAGCATCAATGACACAATAACGGGATACAATATTTCTATTTCTGAAACGGCTGAGTAAATACATCAGATATTTACAGTATCTAAAGTTACCCCTTCTAAACCTTCATAAATCGTTTTTTCACAACAAGTGATGGAATCCAGATAGAAAATGTACTCCTGGAGAGCAAAAACTATCATAAAGCCGAGCTAGACCCTTACGATTATAATGCCCTCTATTTGGACATATCTTACCATGCGACATATGAATACTTTTTAATGTATTAATAGCCAACTTCGAGCGAGTTTCAGAAATAGACGGGCAAAACGATATACCAAGCCAATTAATATTATCCAAACAAGATAATGAAATTGAACCAAGTTTTAGTGGAGATACAGAGGTTCTACTATTAAAACACATAAACTTTATGTGGGTGATTCCTCATTTTTATAATTATAAAAATACTCTCATGATAATGATCTCGTGCTAGTAACTTTTGATGAGTAACTTTGAAGGTAATGAGTTTTAAATACTTGGAGTCAGCATCAGAAGCAGTTCTTTTGACATATGCACTGTTGCAAAGGTTTGATAAATCAATCTTCTTTGGCTCATATGGGGTTACTAATTAACGTTTAATTGTTAGAAATATTTTGTGCATGATTTCGTAAGTGTAGATTGAGAAGGTAGTGAAACGCATAGATCAACTTAACGATAGATCTACTACTACTACTAACAACTTTCTGCAGCACCAAACTGCTTGAGGCCAACATAGCTGCTCATGCTCCTTCTCCACTCCAATATATTCAAAGCTTCATTTTTTACCCTCTCCCATGAAGTTGCAGTTTCCTTTAATGAAGTTTTATTTTCCTTTAATGGAGCTGCAGTTTCCTTTAATGAAGTTGCATTTTCCTTTAATGAAGCTGCAGTGTCCTTTAATGAAGCTGCAGTTTCCTTTAATGATGTTGCAGTTTCCTTTAATGAAGTTGCAGCTTTGATGAAGTTGCAGTTGCCTTTGAATCCTTCCTGTTGATCCCTTCCCGTACCATTCGGTGACGACCTACTTTTCGTTTGGAAATACGTTCTAAGACCACACTGGTTATACATGACGTTTGACAATAGAAAAAAAAAATAAGAAAACATAATTTTTTAAAAATCACCAAGAAAACGAGAGTAATTTGAGCCAGTGGATAGGAAAAAAGTGAAAAGACAAAAGCAGATATTTTGGCAAGGACTTCCTCCAAGCCGTCTTCAGTGCCGAAAAAACTAAATAAAAGAAAACAGAAAAAATAGCCTAACCTTTTGAAGTGAATACCAACAGAGCTTTTTTTCTACACACTGGCTGTACATGACGCTTGATAATAATAAAAAAAAAATATAAGAAAATATAATTAATAAAACAAATAACCAAGAAAATGAGAATAATTTCAGCCAGCAGAAAGAAAAAAGTGAAAATAGAAAAACCGATATATCCGCAAGGACCTCCGCCTAGCCGTTTTCAATACTCCAACAAAAAAAGAAGAAAAAGAATAAAGAAAAAATAGCCTTTTGAAGTGAACTCTAACAAAACTTATTTTTTATATAGATTTTAAATTTACAAGAAAATATAATAAAAAAAGCAAATAACCAAGAAAGCGAGGGTAATTTCAGCCAGAATAAGAAAAACTAACCTTTTGAAGTGAACTTTAGAACAACAATTTTTTGTTTTTTTTACCTATTTTTTGTTACATTTTCTTGTATTTTTTTGTACGTTTCTTTGGCTATAGCTCTAGACTATAGCCAAATAAGCTGTCTTTGGTTATAGCTAAAACGTGGCCTAGTCATCTTAAAGCTTCTTTGGATATAGCTCTACACCATAGCCAAAGAATCTACCTTTGGCTATAGCTAAAACATGGCCTGGTTATCTTAACGTTTCTTTGGCTAGAGCTTGGCTATAACCAAATTTTTATTACAGTTTATTGTTTGATTTTATGTGCAATCAAACATGGATCGATCAACCTAGACCGATTTCCACATCATGAAACGTATTTTGTGGACGAATTGAGATCTTGTCTTGTTGAATCGTTTCCGATGATTCTTATTTGTTTCTTTGAATTTATAATGTCTTTGTTTTAGCTAGAAACGAATTGGAGGATTCTGATGATAACGAAGCTGGACATTTTTCTGATTTGGATACGTTGGGGTGTGTGAAAACTGAAATAATCGAGGAGGATGAGCCCCTTCAAATCGCAGGTAAATTATAATCGAATTTTACTTTTAGAAGACTTAAATACTCAAATTTGTATAAGTTAAAAATTTAAGTCAGTTTTGAGTCAGGAAAACTCAGTTTAAAAAACAAGTAGAACTTGCTAGTAGAACCAAAACCTCAGTCTAGGGTAGTTGTAGGGGTAAGGGTTTTGTCTTTTTCAGTTTTTAAGGCGAATGAGCATTTCTAGTTATAGATACTTTTGAAAACTTCTTCGTGTAAACACTGCTTTATTCTATACTTTCTCTATTCATTTGAACATAGTAACAAAATACGTAATGCATATGATACAAAAATACAAAAAAATATAATTCAAATGCTTAAAACATGTAATATATAATAGAACATAATACAAAATAAAGCCGATGAATTTTTTTGCACTCGTTCATATCGGTACACAACTTAATTACACAACATATAATGCATTATAGAACATAACCATAGGCAGTGCAATAGCGCTGCATAAGTGAAGACCGATGCTAGCCCCCCCCCCCCCCGACTGCCCCTCTTTCCACGAAGAGCATCTGATTGAAATGTGAGATAGCCATTTTGTTCAAAATAGTCCAAAGAACATATAACAATGCCTCCAGGGTTGGCACAACCCCCCAGAGCCCTGGTGCAAGGTGCCCTGGGGGCATATAAGGCTTGTGGAATGGGTGATCGTACAAACTTCAGATGGGCTCACTTGATTTTAAATTGGAAGTTATAGTGTCCTTTTCAATAGTCAAAAGTCATTTGAGAGCAACCAACCCCCCCCCCCCCTACGCCCATCATTTCCCAAAACAAACATTTAAACAAAGTATAGAATAGAATAGAATTTTATTTTTTTTAAAAATTTCACAGCATGTTTGCCGAATTTGAATTGTATTGTTATTGATGTTTGTGTTATGTTTTTATTCGAATAAATTGAATTGAGTTGAATTGAATGTCCAAAAAAAAAACTATACATATATATATATATATATATATATATATATATATATATATATATATATATATATATATATATATATATATATATAATATATATATATATATATATATATATATATATATATATATATATATATATATATATATATATATATATATATATATATATATATATATATATATATATATATGTATATATATATATCATCAAAAGAACGTGACGTTCACGTCAAACATAATTTATTGTTAAAAAAATATATGAAATAAGTCAACACTTAATTAAAAAATTAAAAAAAAAAAAAAATAGAAAACAATAAAATTAATGAAAATACATTCAAAAATATGATGAGTCAAAAATTTAGTTAAAAAGTCAAAAATGAAAAAACAATACAAAGATAACAATAAAATTAAAGACTAATTTTTCTGGCTATTGTATAACTCAACAAAACTCGGAACAAAACTCTTCCGATATCTTTCAAGTTTAGCGGGGACGGGAATCAGTTTAGGGACTTTTGGGATTTCATACGGGACTGTCTGTTGCGGGCGGGATGGTAGGGTTTGGGGATGATGGACCGTAATCGGGGAACAGACAGGGTTTTGGTACCGAAACGAAGGCACAGGAGGTTCCTTCTCTCGGCCAACGTGGTGAGCATGAACTTACCTAGAAGGCAGGGATATGGAACCTTCCCTTCACCATTTATGATTCTAGGTGCTTGTTCTTTGACATTCTCAATCTTATAAAGATGCTCTGAAGAAAGACCGAAATGCCATACTGGACAAGCAGACGCGAGAATTTGCCGAATAAAAGAACAATAAAGTTGAAGAAGATCCTTAGGGGGGCAAGAAAATTTTATCAAAAGTTTTGGAAGGGAAACCAAAGGGGAAGCTTGTTTGAGGATGTTTTGAACATGGGCATCCCATTTCAAGTCAGCAATGATAGTCAACCCAAGAAGTTTAATGCACGTGACAGAGATTTTGGGAGGAATGGGGTTTGTGAAAGAAGGATCGTCCAAATACTTCCATCACTCTGTGTGGTCAGTCATGAGGCTATTAATCATTATCAAAAATAAAATGGGACCCATCAGAGTTTCCTGGGGTACCTCACAAAAGAAAGGAAGGGGATCCGAATAAATATTTTTATATTTAAGCACATGAAAACGATTTGTTAAAAAGGAGGCAACAATTTTTACTAGAAAGGGACTCGCTTGAAACTCCGTCAGCAGTTTACTTAAGAGGATATTGCGGTCAATTAGGTCGAACGCTTTCTGGAGATCAATTAATAAAAGATTCAACCAAGTATCAGGGTTTTCCAGGTTTTTAAGAATGGTGTCGAGAAGACTAACAAGGTAGTTTTCCAAATTGTTGTAAGTCAATAAGTTCAAGAATCTCTGGCTTTAACCAATTAGCTATGAAACCCTTATACATTTTTGAAAAAACTGGGGTTAAGGTGATTGGTCGAACCCCAGTAAAATCGTTCACGCCTCCCTTCTTTTGGATTGGAGTAATATAGCTAAGCTTCCAGCACGACGGGTAACATCCGGAATTACTAATATCATTAAAAATACTAACAAGAGGTGTTGATAGTTTATCAGGAATGCTTTTATTAGATCAATTGGGATAACAATGAGACAAATATTAGTTTTTTTCAGTTTCTGTATTTTTTCTATTATTTGTTTCGCCGAAATTTTCGGGATTTTATCTTTTTGAGTTTCAGGGATTAGCTGATTTTCCGAGAGAGGGGGGAACGTTTGCACAATGCTAGCTAAGTGTTTATTAAGCTCATTTGCTGTCTGTTCAGGCGGTTCATCCAGAAGAAAATCAAGGTTCTTGCACGACCGACCCCCTATTTCTTTCACTTTCTTAAACCATTGCTAAGCTTTGCCCTGTTTTAAGTAATTTAATTTATTCTTACCATAACGCAAAGCTGCGCGACGTATTTCCTTCTTAATTTGTTTACGGAGGGTTAGGGCTTCCTCTTTCTTTCCAAGGCGAAAAAGTTTCAGTTTCAAATGGATTAGTCCTTTTATTTTTTCATTAATGTAAGGTTTATCTGAGGAACATGCCTTCTTGGTAACCTCTGGGAAACAATTTTGGTAATTTGTCATTAATTTTGTTTGAAACAAACTAAAGTGTTGAGAAATTATTTTTTTCACCATTGTTGAAAGGTTCAGTAATTATGTGTTTGGGGATGTCAACCCCCTCCCCAAGACCTCGGGGCAAGGGCTGTAAGTTAGGCAATTTGTTCATTGTTTATTTATTGTATATGTTATTGAGAAAAGGTATGCGTGTTTGACTTCTACTTTCCCAAAATACAAAGGGTATTAAGGTGAGTCTTTTGGGGAATGTTAAGGGGCTTGTTCAACTGAATCAAAACATGTTATGTGCACGACTTATGTGGAACGACTTATCGCATCTAGAGGAAACTTCAGAGGCATTATGAGTGGGATGTTCAGTTGACCAAAAGGCAAAATGTACCTGCTATTAATACTGCTGCTACTACTGTTACTACTACTAATAGTAATACACTATTACTACTACTACTACCTTTACTACTATGATAATAGTACAAATAAGGCTGCACGTATGAAGGTGAAAATTTGACAGAATATTGAGGGGAAAATTTGAACTAAATCGAAGCACGCTATCTGCATGCAGATTGTCAAAAGGACGTATCTCAAAAAAGGACTTGGGTATTAAGTTGGAAATTTCAGAGAATACTTAAAGGGGAAGATCAATTGACAAAAAGCTAATATATGCATGTCACTACAGACACTACTACCACTGCTACTTTTACTAATACTACTACTGCTACTAAACTACTCCAACTACTACTTCAATTGTAACACCTTGTAAGGCTTAGAGTATTAAGATGAAAAGGGCGTCAAAAAGGGGGTCAAAGGCGCACATCAGCAACATTTTTGGAACGGTTTAACGTGTCAAGGTGAAACTTCCTGGGCATCATGAAAGCGATGTTCAACTGACCAAAAGGCAAGATGCACATGCTGACACTATGTAGACACTATGTGCATTTAGATTGCAAAATAGCGTACCTGAAGAATTGATTTCTGTATTAAGTTGGAAGTCTCAGAAAATGCTGAAAGAGGAATATCAATTGACTAAAAGGCAGTGTGCGCAATCTACTACTAATACTACTACCATTGCTACATTTACTAGATATACTACTACTATTACTATTGCTCCAACTACGACTTCTTTTGCATCTACTTCTAGCTAGGGCTATGAGCATTAAGGTGGAAAATTTCAACGTATCTGAATATATTGGTTATCAAAAGGACATGTCGATAATGTCACAGTAATGGCTAATTATATTAAGTTGATTACTATTACTACTGCTCTCACTCCTTTTACTACTATACCTAAGGGTATGAAGGTGAAAGTTTCAGAGAATTCTTAGTCACAACACGCCATCCGTGTGCACCTTGTCAAAATGGCATATCAGCAGTATCCTAGGAACAGTTTTTTGTGTGAAATTAAAACTTACAATACGTGTTATTGATGATGTTGAACTAACCAAAAGACAATATTTGCATCATAATACTACTGTTTCTACTCCTACAACTACTACTACGGTTACTATTATTATTACTGTTACTACTACTAACTCCAAGACTACTAATATTAATTCTAATGCTACTGCTACTGCTATTGCTGCTACTAGTGTAAATACTGGTGCTACTACTACTGCTACTGAAGCTAAGGGTATTAAGGCGAAAATTTCGGGCAATTTTGAAGTTGTATTCAACTAAATCAAAACACATTATGCCGATAGAGGTTTTCAAGAGGGCGTTTCAGCAATGCTTCAGGATTGGTTGATGGTAATAGGTTGAAACTTTCATCGTGTGTTGAAAGGCATGTTGAAAAAAAACCCAAAGGTGCTGTGTGCACACTGCTACTAATGCTAATACTGCTAATACAACTATTGCTTCTACACAAGCTAGGGTATTGAGGTGAAGCTTTCAAGGGATATTTTAGATAATTTCGGAGACCACACTGCCTTTCCATGACGATAAATAAAAGTTCAAATAGGGATAAAATCCTTTTAATAGACAGTGATGATGATAACATAATAGAAATTTACAAAAATACCAGATATTTCAGTCACGTATGCAGTGACCGTCATCAGTAGTAAAACTAAACTAAAACAATTTGAAACAATTTAAAATTATTGTTTTAAATTGTTTTAGTTTAGTTTTACTACTGATGACGGTCACTTCATATGTGACCGAAATATCTGGTATTTTTGTGAATTTCTATCACTGTTATCATCATCACTGTCTATTAAAAGGATTTTATCCGTATTTGAACTTTTATTTATCGTCAAGGAATATTTTCGGTGGATGTTGAACTAAATCAAAACAAACTGCAATCATGTAGATTGTAAAAAGATTGGAAAGACAATATCACAAAAACGGCTTACATTATTAAGTTAGACCTTTCAGGGTAAGCTGTGGGGGATTTTGAACTAGCCAGAAGACTTACTTCTACGGTTACTGTAACTAATGACATTAGGGCATTAAGCTGAAACTCTTAGGGAACGTTTAAGGGAAGTTTCAATTAAACGAAAAAAAATATTCATGCAAGTATTAAAAGGGCATATTAGCAATGTCATAGGTAGCGCTGCTCTATCATAGGTATTAATATCATTGATATTTTAAAAGAACTAATTTCATTGTAAATTGAAAGTTCTAGTACCCTTTTTAAGAGTCAGAGCTGAGTGGAGGGCAACCGGCTCTCCTCTTTAGCCCACAATTTTCCAGATACTTCCAATCAAAATTTTAAGACAGCCATTTTGTTCAACAAATCTGAACGGTCGAGGAACTATATCTCTAGGGTTATTGGGTAGATTAACTCCCCACAGCTACGGAATTTGCCCATTATGCTTAAAAACTAAATGTTATTTTAAATTTAATCAAAACACACTGTATGTATGCTGGTTCCCTACAAGAAATCTCAGTAATATGCAAAGAACGACTAAGGGTATTCAGTTCAATCTTTCGGGGCTACTTCTATTACTATTTCTGCTCTTAAAATCTAAATAAGCCAATAGAGTGTAAGTGTAACCAGGTTAGATAGAGTTTTTTGGGAATGGTACTAAATTTTGTTTTTCAGGTCAACTAGAAGAGGCATAAAACTAAATTAAACACTACTATTTTTGTCAAGATTTTGAAAAGTGTGTATGCTGTTAAAAACTGTTGAAAAAATTCATCCAGCATACAAAGAGCAGGCCAAACTATAAATTCTTTAATAAAAACCCGAATTTAAACTATTAGTTTCTTTTTCCCTGAAAAAGTCTTTGTCAATATAAAACGAATATAAATTAATTTAAAAAAAAACTTTTTCACGAAATAAGTTTTTCAACGAAAAGTAAAGAACTACAAATGAATGGTGCGTTTTCAGTTTAATATACATATGCTGATATTTTTTCCTTAAAATCTTAATAAATTTTTATTTATTGAAGTTATAAAAGTGAACACATTTAATATAAATTTTTTCAGTAAATTGCAAATTATGTTCTAGCCTTGAAAAGGCATAGGGGCTGTGAGCCCTACTCATGTTAATTTCTGATTGCTTCGAGGTTGACTTAGTTATTTATTGCAATGCAAAATAAAGCCGATGAATTTTTGGCACTCGTTCATTACCAACCACAACTTCAACACGCAACATATAATACAAAAAACATGTAATACACAATAGAACATAAAACAAAATGAAGCCAATGAATTTTTGGCACTAGTTCATTACCAAACACAACTTCAACACGCAACATATAATACAAAAAACATGTAATACACAATAGAACATAAAACAAAATGAAGCCAATGAATTTTTGGCACTTGTTCATTACCAACCACAACTTCAACACGCAACATATAATACAAAAAAACATGTAATACACAATAGAACATAAAACAAAATGAAGCCAATGAATTTTTGGCACTTGTTCATTACCATACACAACTTCAATACCGAAACAAATATCTATTCTGACATCTTAATATACTAAGCCTTGACCAACTTAAAAATGTGCTTTTATTGCTTTGACGTTATGATGTACAGTCTCCAATGAATTGTTTTTAGGCTTTAATATATTATAAATATAAGATATTATATAAATATGAATGTTTCTTACATACACGATGTAATGTAATTTAATAAAAATTAATTTACAACCCCAGATAAGCCAAAGGAGATTGATTGATCAAACCGTATATAAGGTATAATAACATTATATTATAAACATTATATATTTATTAAACATTGTATGTATATGTTATAACATATATTGTAATATGCACATTAGTGTGTATATAAAGATTATATTCGGTGTATAATAAATATATCTTATGTAAATACAATATATAGTAAATTATAAGTGTGTCGCCCCGTTTTCATCTGTCTTTTTTTTATAGCTCAAACATGCTTCATGGAATGCTACATATTTGGAACATATTACATGGATTCTCACCAGGGAAATATGAATGTGTTAGATTTTTTGTCAGGTTTCATATCTCTCACAGAGCCACTAAACTTGCATTAAATAGCGAGTTTAAAAACATTCACAGAATGTATTAAAAGAAATTCAAAGAACATCTTATTTACTATAGAACATATTTGGAAAAAAGACCTAATCAACAATTAACTGAACTTATTAGTAAATATGTGAACGACTGACCGATTTTAAAGAAAAAATTAACAGAACATGTAAACTATATTATGCGATAAGTTAATAAAAAATTGATTAGAATAACAATCAGCAGATTATCAAACAGTTCATGGTAAAGAAATATAAGTAAGGAGCAGTGCGATAGTAACCGAAATTCTAAAAAACAGAGTCTTGATTGACAATAGATACATCAAAAGAATCAAATTTTGATGCTTATTCAAAATACGTGAAATTCATAAAATTTAATGATACCCATCGAAAGTTACGAGCCTAAGAAAATTCGCTCAATTTTTGAAAATGCGGGGAAACACCCCCAAAAATCACGTGGTCTTAATGAAAACCACATCATCAGATTCAGCGTACCAGAGAACCCACTGTAGAGGTTTCATGCTCCTATGACAAAAATGTGGAATTTTGCATTTTTTGCCAGAAGAAAGATCACGGATGCATTTTTATTTGTCTGTTGTTGTTTTAGAGCTTTTAAAAGAGCTAATTAATTATAATTAAACCGATGATTCAGGTGTCATTCTTACAAAATTATGACATAATTCATACTTTAGCGTAAAGAGCGAGGTATTGAGAAGGGGGCGACCCCCTTCATATACGTTATAATTTCTGTTCGTTTTAAGTTTTAATGTTGCTCCTTACTTTAGTTGAAAAAAACTTGTTTTTTTTAATATTATTAAATACCTGAACAGCTGACCTGTGTTAAAGAAACAACTAATAGGACGTATTATCTGGCTTTGATGACACAATGATCGTTTTTTATTGTCCTTTTACGTTGTATTGTTGTTGTTTTTTTTTACCCTGGGACAGTCTCCTTTGTCCATCTCTTGCTCTTCACTTTTTTCACTCTTCTTCTTTTTTCTTTTATTTGATAGTTGGGTTATTTTCCGTGCGTGGTTTATTTATTTGTCTAATATCAAGTATTAACAAAAACCCCTCTATTAACATCCCCTCTAAATACCATAGCATGATATGGAGTAGGGGTAAAAAAAAATCCACAAAAAAAAGTATTTTAACTTAAGAAAGGTTTTAAAAAACAGAACATAACTACAACATCATGTGCCCTATTACTGCTAAGTTTACACTCAACTCCTTCCTTAACAAGCATCAAAATGTATTTGACAAAACTGTCTGTACTCCTTGTATAAATATTTCCTTACTTGTTAAATAAGTAAAATATCATCTTGTAAAACAATAAGAGGGGGTTTTATCACCCTGTTTTATATAAAATGTGTTTGGGCCAGTCTCTGCCTTGATTTTAAAATGATTGTAAATAGGTAAGTGTCTGTAATTGGCTGTAATTAATTTAAATTTCTGTAAAAAATGGAGTCAGTGCGGCATTATGATTGACATAAGTTCCACAACAAGAAATAAAATTGAATTGCAAATAAAACTAACTGCTGCAAATTCTTTTCTTGTCTAACTGTAAACCCTGAGCAAAAGAAATTCTTTTTATTTTGTAGTTAATCTTAATTGATTTAAATTCTTATAAGGAATGGTATCAACGCGTGAATATAGTGATGACAGTGATGACCCGAAAAAGAAGCAGAAAATTGGCACTACAAATAAATACAAAACGCTTAAGTGAAGTCATTAAGAAAGTTCGAGTCACGGGTAGTGCCTATACAAGTTATACAGGGAAGCAAATACCCGAAAGAAAGCCTGGAGGTGACTGCAAGTAAGTCAATAAGCTGAATACCTGAAATCGGCTCCAGGCAAGTATCCTGGAATGTATTCTGGAGGAGGGTGTGGTCAGATATTTTTGCAGGATTGACCCTCGATCCCGTGACCCCCCACCTCTGTCTAACGGTTGGTCTCTGTCTCACAACTTTATTTTTAAAACAATAAAAAAATTTAGTGTAAATAGCGAGGCGTTGAGGAGGGGACAGCCCCTTTCATATACAGAATAATTTTTCTCTGCTTTAAGTTTTAATGTTACTCCTTACTTTCAGTTAAAAAAACTTGTTTTTTTTTATTTAATTTCTCAGCGTTTTTGAATCAATGCAGGTTTGAATTTGGCTCACCGTACATGAATAATTAAAATGAAATTTGCATATTACTTTTCCTTTTTTTGGCTAAATGGCTTTTTTGAAATTTTGATCTGAAGTAACTTACGAAATAACTTACATAACGAACTTCTATATTCGTATATTTTTATTACGTAAATGAGGGGTTCTCCCCCTATTCAATACCTCACTCTTTACGCTAAAGTTCAGATTGTGTTCCAATTCTTTAATAATGACCCTGAATCACTAAGGCCGTTTAATTAGAATAGATAGCTTTTTTGAAAGTACTAAAAAAAACTTTAGCGTACAGAGTGAGGTATTGACTAGGGGGAGATCCCCTCATATACGTAATGATTTCTGTTCCTTTTAATTTTTAATGTTGCTCCTTACTTTCAGTTGAAAAAATTAGTTTTTTTATTTAATTTCTGATCGTTTTTTTTAAATAATGCTTGGAAATCCGGCCCCCACCCTCATAGAGATACGTAGTCCCCTCCTCCGACCCCCTTTCCCACCAGAAAAAATCCCTCCTGAAAACGTCTGCATACTTCCAAATAACAGATACTATATGTAAGCAATGGGCAAAGTTCATAACTTGCAGCCCTTCCCCTGGGGGCTGTGGGGGATTAAGTCATCCTCTAAGACATATTTATTAGATTTTCGACTGTGCTGAACAAAATGGCCATCTCAAAATTTTGATCAGGTGACTTTGAGAAAAAAATAAGCGTGCGAGGGGGCCTAGTTGCCCTCCAATTTTCGGTCACTTAAAAAGAGCACTAGAATTTTTTATTTCCATTCGAATGAGCCCTCTCGCGATATTTTATGAACTCTGGATCGAAACGATCACCCTTGGGAAAAAAAACAAAAAACAAACAAAAAAACAAATAAATACGCATCCGTGACCTTTCTTCTGGCAAAATATGCAAAATTCCACATTTTTGCAGATAGGAACTTGAAACCTCTATAATAGGATTCTCTGATATGCTTGATATGATGGTTTGATTTTCATTAAGATTCTATCACTTTTAGGGGAGTTTCCCCCTTTTTTCGAAAATAAGGCAAATTGTTTCAGGCTCGTAACTTTTGATGGGTAAGACTAAACTTGTTGAAACTTATATATTTGAAATCAGCATAAAAATCCGATTCTTTTGATGTATCCACTGGTAATAAAATTTAGTTTAATATAGATTTGGTTACTATTGAGCCGGGTCGCTCCTTTTTTACAGTTCGTTAGCACGAACTGTTTGAGACTATTACAAAACTTAAAAAATTCCAATTTGTACAGTTGGTAAAATTAGTACAGTTGGTAATTAGTACATTTGTACAGTTGGTACATTTTACAAATTAGTTGGTAAAAATTAGTACATTTGTACAGTTGGTAAAATTAGTTTAGTAATAAGTGTCTGATCTCAGCTCCTGACAGAAAAACTATTACAAAGCTTAAAAATGCCAAGTGTCACCAAGCGGTAGATGGCGTTGACAGCTTTTTTGCCGACACCATTGCCAGTTTCCACTCTTATTAGTTACCCATGTTCTTTGGTCTGTCCTATAATTTCTTAGGTCTTCAATCTAACCTGGCTATTTTTTTCAAAACGTTTGTTCTAGATATAGGTCGGCCTCATCTTACATCCGTCTCTATGCGTGGTTATACCAAGATTCTTGGCGCCGGAAATGAAGCCGACTTGTTGCTAGTTATATAGTTTACTCTTTCGCTTAATTACTTCAGTATATAATTAGCAGTTGTCAATTATGACCCTAGTTGTCAATTATTCCCCAAAGGTAAACAGTCATATGAATTTTTTGCAGTTGCAATGCTTTCTGGCCATAAACCCAAATTTCTCAGTATTTGTTTGTCATTTTGACTGTCAAACTGTCCTATTTTTGGTAAAAAAAATAACTAACTTAAAAACTTAGCTTAAACTTAACTTAGCTAGAAGTTAGCTTAAAAAACATAACTAAAGAACTTTCTAACGGTAAAAAAAATAGAACCGGCACAAAAATACGGGAAAATCAGAGAAAAGATTAAGAAGATACCCTGCCTTAGAGGATCACCCTATCTCATTTATTATAAACTTTTTTATTTTGTGTGGCCAAACTAATTAGGATTGGTTGGGTGGTCTTTAGATTGGATAAGAGATCTGAATAAATGACAAAAAAAATTAAAAGCCGACGTCTAAATCAGAAAGCGTGAATTTCGCCTTTTGATTCAGTGGACATAATTTTCTGTTAAAGTTCAGGAAAGGGCAGTCCCGAAAATTGTTCTCGTACACCTGCTAGGAAAACGCTAAAAAATCAGCTCAAAGGAGGAATAGTCATTGGAGTAATGTGGTCGCTTTGGGAGTTCCCTGTGGTGACATGCGCTTTAATTGACAAACTCACCGACAAATGAGATGTCAATTTTTTAAAGGCTTATAGAAGTTCGTAAGCAATCATCAGACCGACAAATTCGTTTGTCTTCGCATTTATATTTTTTTCTGCTTTGTGTAAAGCTAACTTCAGCACGTGAAAGACAATTGCTAATAATATTTCTGCACTTTGAATAGACCTATTAAATTTTAAATTACGATCGAATACTGGATATCAGACTTGATTGACTAACTTGAATGGATATAACATTTCACCATTAATTAAATAAAAAGTTTTTTTTAACTGAAAGTAAGGAGCAACATTAAAACTTAAAACGAACAGAAATTATTCCATATATGAAGGGGCTGTCCCCTCCTCAACGCTTCGCTCTTTACGCTAAAGTTTTTTTTTATTGGTTTAAAAAGTAGAGTTGTGAGAAAGAGTCTAACTTTAGGCAAAAATTATACCAAAATTCCACATTTTTGCAGATAGGAGCTTGAAACCTCTACAGTAGGGTTCTCTGATACGCTGAATCTGATGGTGTAATCTTCATTAAGGTTCTATAGATTTTAGGGGGTCTTATAAGTTGTTGCTTATTGCAACTCTAGGATAGTCGAAGTGCTAAATGGGGAAGTATGGTGCTATATGGGGAAATATGGGGGAAAAAGGAACAGGGATGGACTCCACTTGAGGAGTGGTCAGTCCACTGGAGTGAGTCAAGTCCACTGTGATGTTATGAAAGGAGGAAAAAGTTTCCCAAGGAAGACCAGCCTTACCAATACATTTGAATAGCGCCATTGAATCACTAAGTCTAAGGAGTGAGATTCCAGCAGAAAATGGCCTCACCGACTGGGGGTGATGATGTTCTTAGACTGAAGATCGCAACACCTGACAGAAAATCCTCTGCATGGTTTGGTTTTTGTTCTAGTGTGATTTTTGAAAGAAGTGAGATTTTGTGTCGTGGGCAAGCCCCTTCCTTGAAATCCTGGATCCGCCAATGGCAGACCATCCACTTGCATTTTGCTTAGCATCATATCGGCAAAATCTGAATATCAGTAGTTGCAAGGTCCAGGAACATAGCTAGGGAGGTAGGGGTAGAAGCAGCAACTGAAAAAAAAAATGAGGTTTGATGAAACATTTTTGCCGTTCCGCGGCTAACGCTGTATATTTCTATTTGTTTCAATTTTTTGGCTTTCCTATATTGTACATGAAAATACAGTGAAAAATGCATGAGAAGTTTTCCGCGGCCTCTTTCAGTAATATGAATATTACACGTAAAATTTATTTGTTTGACGAAGCAGTGAGGTAGTATTTTGTGGCAACTATAAATATTCTTCTATTTTTTCTCTATTTCATTGTTTTTTCCTGCGAAATGATATTTCTTAGAAAAAGGGAGCCGATTACAAGGCAATTTCCTGTACAACAACAGGCAGGAAGCCTTACAGCTGCAGTATCAAGAGCAATTTGTAGAAGACGCGTAAGAGCAGTAGCTCTGCTAATAAAACAGCTATTATATGCCCTTGGTCGTCAAACCAAAGCAATGGAGCACGGGAATGTATATGAACTTATTGCTGCAGCTGTATTTGAGCAAAAAAAAAAAAATACAAGGTTGTTCGTGCTGGACTCTGCTAATAAGAGTCAAGGATCTCTTGCCGCCAGTCATGACGGCATTGTTGCTCTTCCTGAAGAAAGAAAAGTGATTTTCAAAGTGACTTCATTGCTAAAGAAATCTCAATGGCTGCAGAAAAATAAAATGTTTTAAGGAAAAATCATAATTATTCTTATGAGGTCCAGGTACAGTTGTGGAGTACTGCAATTTTTTTTTTTTTTTTTTTTTTTTTTTTTTTTTTTTTTTAAGGAAAACTCAGAAGTTGCTTTTGGCTATTCATAAATAAGCCTCCTAAGGTTTACATTTCAATGTTACCTTGCTTCTTTTTTTTTTTAATATTAAAAAATAAGCCTCCTAAGGTGTACATTTCAATCTTACCTTGCTTTGGGTAGCTCATATTCACTTTTTTCTTAGTTGTTTTTTTTTTTTTTTTTTTTTTTTTTTTTCTTTTTTTTTCTCTCCAGAAGAAACGTCCATGTGGAACAGATCAATCGCCAGTAAAATTTTTTGGGAATAGAGATCTTTCCCGAACCCGTGTCAGTTTATATGGAAGCTTTATTGCCTGAAATCGTGGACGGAAGGGTACCACGCACTATGGCAATTTGTGAGCCGTCTCCGCGAGTGATCCGCGAGCCGTCAACTCGTCTAAACGAGTCGACGGATGAATAAAACTGTATGAGCTTCAAAGGAAAGGTTTCTCAGCCCAGTGTGTATATACTATGCGTACAGAAAAAGTCCTAAATGCTATAAATTTATAATGTATACGTATGTGTGTTGTCACTGTGTATTATGTATAAATATGCTTTTCATTTCGGTCCTCGTCATTGAATTTTTTCTATCTAGGTTAGGCTAAGACCTTGGTATAGTCTTAGGGTTTTCTTCAAAATCCCCGAAAATGTCCATTTATTTTAGTTGTTGAATTTTTCTATCTAGGTTAGGCTATGACCTTGGTATAGTCGTATGGTTTTCTTCAAAATCCCCAAAAATGTCCATTTATTTTAGTTATTGAATTTTTCTATCTATGTTAGGCTAAAGGCTTGGTATAGTCTTAGGGTTTTCTTCGAAATCCCCAAAAATGTCCATTTTAATTTAGTTGTATATGTATTTTTTAAGCAATTTATTTTCTGTGATTTCGAACAAGTAAAGAAATATAGTCTCATTGCGTCACACAGGTCATGCAACTCTTGAATGCAACTCTTGCTGCACCCTAGTCAACGGTACCCATAAAGAAGATCAGAGGAGCTGTAGTCCCCCTCCCCCTCTACATTAGACGAATAACTCAACCAACAAAATGTAAATGGTGTAACATGCAGAAACAAACTTTTTCGGAACAAAAGTGTTTTTTTTCTAGACTTCCTAAATGTTTTTATAGCACCCCAATCTAACTGCAATAACCCTTATCAATGCTACAAGTCTCTAAGTAGTACCACACTTAGGGTTATTTTGCTCATTTCAAGTTTCATGTTCGTTATATGCACACTCCTCAATGGAAAGATATTGGCCAAATTTGGTGAATAATTTTCGGGTATGCAGTTTGTTACGCTACTATTTCCAAGTGTTGTACCACAACACTTGGAAGCTGTGTTGTACCACTGCTTTTGCTTACCCTGGCCAGCAGAAAAATACCCTAAATTTGCTATACCTGTCTTTGAAGGACGTTTGAAGTGGAGAGACGATGACTGCGACTGACTATATTTAATATAGTTACTTACTTTACTTTTAACTTTCGGCGGGAACCAGACGATGAACTCTCCTGCCCGGCACCAAAGGATCTTGGAATGACTTCCGACGACCACTTGGACCGTGTCGGCTGCAGCTTCCCCGGCGATCTTCAGCCAGTCTTTGTCCCATCTCCGACCGTTTCTCCTGAATCTTCCCCACGGTTCCAGGTCCTCCTTGAATTTTTGCCACAGGTTCTTCTTTTGTCCTCCTGGTTTACGTTTCCAGGAGGGGGCTGGTTCGCAGACAAGGACGTCTCGACATATCGTGCCTTCGGGACGGCGCAATGTGTGGCCGAGGAGCTTCAGGCGACGTCTACTTATTTAATATAAAAACTATATTTAATATAGTTATATTTAATTAACTGAATATATTTAATTAACTTTCCAGAAAATCTTTATATAACAAAAATAAAGTTCAAAATAGGGATAAAATCCTTTTTAATAGACAGTGTATAATAAATTTCACAAAAAAATACCAGATATTTCGGTCACATATACAGTGACCGTCATCAGTAGTAAAATATCTGGTATTTTTTGTGAAAATTTATTATACACTGTCTATTAAAAAGGATTTTATCCCTATTTTGAACTTTTTATTTTATCGTCATGGAAAGGCAGTGTGGTCTCCGAAATTATCTACTTTATATAATAGCATGATTTTTGCACTTTTACGTAGTATTTGCACATTTTAACATGATTTTCTTACCACAGTACATGAAGTGTAAAACTTTAACCTAACAAATTTTAAAGCTTTTTTCTGTTGCAAGACACCATCAACCTCTGGAAATCCAAAGATGGGAGAATCATAAGGCATCGTCGTGTTCCCTAAGACTGAAATTCTGACTCTAAAGATATGTCTATTTCTTGGCTATCTCATTAGTGAGTTAATCGAAAAATTTACCCAATTGTCATTAGTATCCACCTTTAAACCTCCAACTTTGAACCCATTAACGAAAAAAAGAAAAAAACGAAAACCGATTCCCATCTGTTTGTGTCTTCCCTGAATTGATTGGGTTTGTGTGAAATTTTAAACCAGTAAATTAAAAAAAAAGTTTTGAGTCACAGTGTGTTTTGCAAGTAAACTTGTGGCTTAGTGTTCACATGAAAAGGGAATAAAACAAGAAATATCGGTCAATCCTTTAAAGTAGTATTTCTGTAGCAAAGCTCGCCTTTTCAAGATAGCAAAAATTCGTTCTTCCTTTTATTATGAAAAAGGTTTCTCCAGTAACCCAAACAAAATGTCTATATATTAGTTTTCTAGCAATGAAGTTTCCAATTTAGTAGCATTTCTTTTAGCACAACACCAATCAAAATTTCCTCTGCATAGTTTAGCCTTTTTTTTCCTTTTTATTATCCAGTTGGTTTTCCGTCACGGTAAAAGACGTTCACATGACAAATTCGCTGTACCTCATTTATTAGAAAACTCCCACCTTTTCTACGCCCTCTCTAGTCAAACCACAAAATTTTTGACAGCCCTCGATAATGGTTTGTCCTCTGGGAGAGTTCGCTAATGGGTCCTTTGTCTTTGTGTCGGTCAGCCGACAAGGCAGAAAGGTTAAGCCTCATAAAAATATTTTAATCTTTTGTAATGTCTTGAGAGATAGCGATGAGTGAGGTTTCAATCTCTACCCCTCGTTATCTCCTTGGGTCAGCTAGCTTCATAACTCCCCGATTGAATAGTTTTAGCTGAATTAGAGATGTTGATTTAATTGTTTCCTTTTTCTTTTATACAGAAGTGTCATTTTAAATGGACTTGGATCACTTATTTCTCTTCAAAATTATGGAAGAACAGGTGCATCAGGGCAACATAGTATGTTGCTTCATCTGGGCATACATCTATTATACATAGGTAATTTCCCCAGTAAAAAAATTTCGAGTATTTGAGATACAAAAGTTTTTTTCGTTACTTCTTGAACTATTCAATAGACATTTTTTTTAGCTCAGCGATTAACTAAGATTAAAAAGTCGTATCAGGGTCTTCCCAAGATACGCAAAAAAATTTCATTTGTATCGTATTTTCTTCAAATCATTGAAGCAGGAGGATTCATTACTTTATTTTCTTAGGTGTAAAAGAAAATGCTTTGAAATAATAAATGAAGACGAACGATTGGAAATTTTCAACCACTTCAACGGACTCGGAAGTAAAGACGAAGAAGATTGCTATCTACGATCCTTTATATCGCTAGCTGGGATTAAGCGAAGGAGGAGTAGGACCTCAACTAATGAATCTATAAAACCAAGAGAAGCAACTTTTATATATGAAATTCCAACATCATCAGGCAAACAGCAGGTGTGCAAATTAGCATTTTTGAGCATTCACTCTGTAACTAGGAAGCGAGTATGGCGGCTTGTAGATCTTTTAAAAGATGGGGAAACCCCTCTTGATAGACGGAAGAAAAAAACATTCTTGGAATAGCACCAATTTAGTATAATGTCTAAATGGAAGATGCTTCTTATCCAACTAAGATTGATCATAAATGTAAAATTAAGAGATGTTGTCTCAGTGGATCGTGTGACAATGCAACGTTATCATTAGTTTGCATTATTAAAAGCATTGTTGATGATAAAAAGAAACGTTGATATTGACAAAAACAACGTTTATTAATGAAAGTCCAACATCATTATCGAGACAAGATAGGGAAAATAGCCTTCTTTAGCATTCATTCTGGTGGCTTTAAGAGATTTTAAAAACAAGGGAAATACCTCCAGATTAGCAAAGGAAAAACAGTTCTTTGGAATAGTGCCAAGTTAGAATTGTGTCAAAGAAGAAGATGCCTCTTATTCTACTAAGATCGTTCATTGATACAAAATTGATAGGTTTCTCGGTGGATGTGTTGATAACATACAGAGTGTTACAATAAAAGTCTAATTGCAGATCCTCTCTAACAAAAATTTAAGTAGCGTTTTTCATTGTATTATTGTTTCAGCTCTAGTTAACACTTGGTGTGCATATTTATCGTAGTGGTACGCAAAAAAAGTTGCCTTTTCTACGAAGACGGAGAAACTGTTTCTAATTAAGCAATGCCAATTTTAGTTATTGTATGGTCTATTTTGACTACTTTTTTCACATTTTCGAATGCTTTTTGTTTTTATTTATTAAATTCTTATCAATTAGTAATGTTCTCCTTTGTCTGCTTTTTTTCTATTTCCTATTCTCATTTTACCGCTTATGTTCTCATTTTATTCACTTGCTACATGAGTTTGATTAAATATAAATGAAAGCGTTTTCCGTGAAGCCCTTTTTTATCCTTACGAAAACTATACATAGGGTGTACTTAGGGTATGTTATCTCTACGTAAGCCATACATAGGTATGGGACCCTATGTAAACCATACTTTTAACCCTATAACCCAGTTTAAACGACTACTACTGCGATTCTGACTGTGGCTGCAGCTGCTACTGCTACTTTTGTTGTAACTGCTACTGCTAAAACTGGTTATGAATGTAAAATTGAAAGAGGCTGTCTCAGTGGATCATGTGACATTGTAGCCTAATGTTAGCTTCACCATTGGCAATGCACCGTTTCTTTTTTTGTTAGTTTTCGCCTTTGGGAAGTGCCTGGGTGGCTCATCGGTGTCCAACCAGTGTTCTGAACGTCCCCAGTTGTCGTAGAAGATTCGGTTTTCGTCACACGTGACAACCCTGCCCTAAAAAAATCGTTTTGGTTTTACCAAAGAAACGAAGAAAAAACCTCGAAACAGGACTTCTTCGAACTTCTTTTTGTCTTGAAATACATGACATTAAAACGGACATGACATCAAAACCTGACATGGTTTCAGAAAATGGACATGGCATTAAAATGAAAAAAAAACTTTTAAAACAACCTAATACTATCAATAACCCACTACAGCATCAAACCGCCCGAGGAATACCCAGCAGAGTACTAATCTTAATATCAGGTTAAAATCTATTGATTTTGCGTTAAAATCCTTTTTGCGTTAAAGACGTTAAAATCCTATTGATTTTTGTGATAAGCAATTTTGCCTCCAAAAACAGTACTTAGATATCTCATTTATGGCACAAATCACTAGGGAATACTTTTTCGACATTAAAAATAATTGTCTTAAGCCAAAATGAGCCTTTAAAAAAAACACAGGCTAGAAGCAATAAGATACAATCAGTGGCGTAGCTAAGGGGGAAGGGTGCGTTAGCCAAGAATTAAACTTGTCCTTCAGCACACTGTTTGCTAGGATGCCATTTAGATAATATGTATACCATATACTTCATGAAAGATAGGTTCAGGTTCGAAGAGGGAATGGGGGAGTGGCTGACGTTACCTCTGGGAACTAAAAACTTACCTATGTCTCGGAATACAATCTAATGCCAAGAAACGATAGACTTCAGCTAGGCTCTGATAGGAGTGAACTCCATCTGCAACAACAGTGTCTATGTGTACCTACCTACGTCTCTGTATACTGTTTAATGCCAATAAAAAACATACTTAAATAGACTTAATAAAAGCAATAAGACGCACTCAGTGGTGTAGCTTGGGGGGTAAGTTGGCAAAGAGTTAGACTGGTCTCTGGGTGCACCATCTATTGGGGTGCCATTTGGACGATATGTTTACCGTATATTTTATGAAAGATAGGTCCACTTTTATTTTTGAGAGTGGGGGGGGGGGGGTGACTGACATTAACCTTGGGATCATGGACCCTATGTACGTCTCTAAATAAAATTTAATGTCAAGAAAAAAAAACTTAAATTGACTTAATAGGAGCAATAAGATGCACTCAGTGGTGTAGCTAGGGGGGTAAGTTGGCAAAGAGTTAGACTTGTCTCTGGGTGCACCTTCTACAGGGGTACCATTTGGACGATATGTATATCGTATATTTCATGAAATATAGGTCCACTTTTGTTTTTGAGACTGGGGGGAGGGTGACTGACATTACCTTCGGAATCACAAAATCTATGTACGTCTCTGGAAGAAATTTAATTCCAAGACAAAACATACTTAAATGGAACAACTTTTGAAGAAAGTCGAAGTCTGCTTTGACAGCCGGACTTAACGAACCCCGATGATAGAAATGTTTGTAGGTATAGTACACCATGTGACAATGGGGTCAAGGCCCTTTCTAGGTAGAACATGGAGAGGGGTATTTAACAGCAAAGAAATAGGTCAAAGACACCAGTCATGCTATTTGGTAAATATAATTCTTTTATCCTAGGTCTAATGTAAAGCAAAAGTGAAAAAAAAATAATAACAAGGTACCTTCCCATACAGCTACCTTTGTGACTGTAAAAATATTGGCCATAAGTAATTCAATACATACAGTGTGTGGTGGCCTTTTCAACTGTGGAATCGTTTGACTAATGACGACTCAGTGGATTGACTAGTTTATTAAGTTAAAATTTGCTTAAAATTGGATGTTAGATCTACTGAGTAAACAAAAACTCGTCACTCATAACTTCCGAAATAGTTACTAATATTCAAAGGACGTTTTTTATATTTAGTACAAAAGATTACAGTCTTTGTTTTAGAAAAAAAATGTTTGACATAAACTTTGGTATAGTTTCTTTTTAAAGTCAACAAGATAACATAATTTCTATTTTTAAATACTATCACAAGCACTAAAAGAACCGAACTCGCTTATTATGTCTAGTAAATGAAAACCAAACAGAAGCCATCAAAACAATAGATAAATACAAAAAAACTAATTAAAAGAAGTGTAGTATGCAAAAACGTTGACTAAAAATTAATACAACATTAGTATAATGCGTCCAAAAATCAGTAAAGTAAACATTACACAATTAATGCCAAAAAGAAAAATATACATTGATAAGACTTTATTGATAAACGATTATGACAAGCTGCAAGACAAAAAAAATATAACAGTTGGATTGCGATCAAACGGTGCTAAATCAAAAGAGAAATACAATCCTAATCCAAATCAAAGATCTAATAATAAAAGCAACAAATACAGATAATTGATAACTGGAAAAATAGCTTGGATATAAACTAAACAAAATTTTGTCTGGTAACCTAGGCATAATAAGAAAATTTAAACGCATGTTCCTTCAATTTTTCCTACGCCTTCTTTTTTCCCTTATTCATGCATATATCAATAAGCGTTTGGCTTGGTAAATTTTCTTCCATTTTTCAGCCTGTTTGACTTCTTCAAAATAACGCTGTTCGATTGTTGGTTGGCCTACAGCCCTGGGACTCTGTAGGGAATTCCATTGAGCGGCTTTTATTCCCAGCTTCTTGATTAAGAGAGATTTGCACTCTTTTATTTATTTTTTAGGCTGTAAGATGATTCAAATCTTTAATGTTCTGGCAATTTTGTAAATTCGGTATCCTCGGTGGCAATTCTGCAACTTGACAAATTCGGGATCCTCGGTCCAGAATTATGACATTCGATCTTCTAGATAGAATAATACTTCGCCGGTTGTTACGACTGGTTGACGTTTTCCGTGCTTCATAGGAAGATTAGGAGTTGGAAACTTCTGGATCCAAATACAAAAATATCAGTGATATTTCTTAGTTTAATAGTGTAATTAAAGAAATAAGTATGAGCTTTAGTTGTTTTTTTAGGGGGATGGTCAATAAATCAATCAATAAAATGGTAATTATAGCTTCTCGGGGTATGAATAGAATAATACATTAGATGAAATTATTTGTCATAAGGTTTGTGATGCCATTAGGAATTGTAATATAAAGTGGCTGTTATTTTTCTTTCATTTTTTCCATCCCTTCGGATTAGATTTTTACTTCTTGGGGTTGACGTTAAACTTTTGTTTTTGCTTATTTGTTGTAATAAATTCTGTCTCTCTCCATGAGCAGTCGACAAGGATATATATCCCTTTACTTCGCTTCCCGTAAACGGAGGATTACCTACCTTCGTATATCGACAATGTTCTCCGTGGCAGCTGTTCAAGAAACCTGAAGTTATCCGAGATACGTCGATGTTCCAGCAATATATAATTTCATATTGACAGCAAAGAAGCCTCACATAGCCCAGTTTAACTGAGTTATGCACAAAAACACTTAAGAAATACTATGGATAAACTTCATTTTCTACCGGGCTTAGAGGCTGCTTTCCTCATTGCATTCTTCACTGCAGGGTATTTTATGCTGTATGAGAGATGAAATTTGTGAGCATCTAAACACATTGTACACAAAACTATGTTGGACCAGTATTTTGCATAGAAACATGAAGACTTGCACATTTTGGACGCTTAGTCCTGGTATAACAAGCTTGGTCAAAGTGGCCAAAAGCTTGGAACTTTTTCGGAGATTTTTTGTTTAGGGAACTTTTGATAAGGGTCAACCCTAAGATGTGTAAAGTACATGGAAATAATACACTTAATTGATTGGTCTCTAGCTACGAACTCTCTGAATTGTAGCTTAACTGTACCTGAAGTCCCAAAATTATTACTATCGGTAATTCCTGGGTTGGCAGCAAGAATTTCTTCTTTTGTTGTTGCTTGGGGACAAATCGAATATCAGCTAAGAGCTTCGGTAGCTTACCTTTATTCCAGTCGTGATGTCCATCAATGAGTTTGCTAAAACTTGGACGGAGGCATCAAAGTCTATGTTAGCAACTAAACTGTCGTTTTGTTTCGTATCCCACCCGTTCTTTTACAACTTTGAACAAACTAATTTTGTCTCACGTACAGCTCAAAATTTTCTTGTGAAGAACGCAAAACTCAAATTTTGCTTATTTGGGTACCGAGAACTAATCAAGGGAAGGTAAAAAGTAGCTCTTACATTGTTCAATTAACCTATCGATGTTCCTAGGACACTGTTTAACTCAGATTGAAAGCGATGTAAGTACATCCCGGGTATTTCCAGAACTTCTCCGATTCTCCAAATCATAAATCTGTTCACAAAATCGATGCAGCTTCCACCTTTCTTTATTATATCATAAATATTGCCCGTTCAAATCTTATTTTTCACAGCTGTCCGTCGCTCTTTCATTGTGTTATCATCCCTGAGGATAGGTATCTAATGCGCTTGCAGTAAAGTGTCTTTTGCGTAAAATTTACTTCCGGCTCGAATCACTAGCCCTGTTTCTTAGCAAATTAATGTGCTAAAATCTTGTATCTTTTGACAAAAAACGAATTTAACAAAAACCTAAAGACTCTGATCTTAATTCTTGGCATTTTTTTGCAAACATTTTGCTTAAACGTTATAATTTGACGAGATTGTCATCAAAGCTCTTTCTTCATTGTTCTGTATGGATCCTAGCACTTTAATGATTAAAAAAACGGATTTAGTGCACTTCGTAAAATACCATTATAGATCAAACTGTTTCAAACAAAATTCAAAACATTTATATACCCATAAATTTTGTCTGGCTATCAATCTGACCGCTAAATGACCTTCGCTTGTCTAGATCTGAAAACAGAACAAAAATTTACTTCTTACACTAACACTAATTTTCAATAAAGATTTTAAAAAGTTAAATTATTACTTCAATGAGCAGTCAAGATGTGTTTGTTTAATTTAAGCAGTAGGGGCTTTTTGAACGTTTTACCTCCCAGCCCGTTTCTTTTTGCAGTCAATACGTCTCCTACAGTAGAAAAGAGACATTCAACAGGTGCAGAGGATAGCAGAGGGGTATTATATTTCATAGGCACTGTCCCAACGTTTGGAGAGTCTGTTAGAAAATTTAGACTCCTCCTAATATTAGTTTGCTCTCGTCTTTCATGAAAATAAACAATTTATTTGTCTTATTTTTGTAATGCTTCTCAGCTTCAGCATGCTCATGACAGAAAGACTAAGCAGCTAAGGAAAAATTACAAAAATTAATGCAAGCCAAAAGAAATAGCAAACTCGGGTTTCTTCTCAAATTTTACGTGGTGATTTTTGTAATTTGTAACTTGCCTCATTTATAAAAAATGATTGGGTGAAAAATTCAATTTCGTTTAGGGAAACTACTTGTGCTTCTTGCAGTTTCCCATTGTATAGAGACCAAAAATACAGTCGTTAAGCCATTAACTCGTACACAAGTAATTTCTATGAATTTAATGTAGGCAATTAGTAATACTATAGTCTGAATTCAATACTGACCGTACGGTTTCTTTTTCTAGGTTGCAATTTTGACTGGGCTTTTGGAATAATTTAGTCTTTACTATTTCAGCTACATTATGTTGTTAGCAATGTTGCATTTAAAAATTTGAAATTCAGTGCATGCGATTTTGGGTAGACCTGTAAAATGTAAAATGGGCACTAGTACGGACTCCAATTTAACGAGGGTCGCCAACATTTTGGACTACCTTAAAAATGAGGAAAAATTCACTGATGTTACTATTGTAGCAGCAGGATCTAGTATACCCTGTCATAGAGTCTACTTGTCAGCCATCAGTCCATTTTTCCAAGTAAGTTCATGATTGCCAAAATTAGACTTATTGACACAAGCCTGTTTACAGATAATTCAACAGTAGGACAGGCCTTTTTGCCATGTCATCTTTAATTTTTTGCCATTTGACACTTGGTATCCAATATAAAATTATTTTCAAAGATAAGTTTTCAGACAGGTTAAAGGCACCTTTAGGCTTGTAATTTTCATAACTTTTATGAGGGAAGGCCTTAAAAAATCCTCTCTTTTCCCTGAAGGGTATCACACACCCTCCAGATCCCTAGATATCCTATTTACCCCTCTATATTTTCTATTAGGCCTATGTTTGGTAAATTTCTAGGTGGCCCTACAATTTAGCTAGGTTGAAAGTGAAAACATCATTTGATGTTTTTTTATGCTCTTTCATAATGCAATAATTACTTCTGTTGCAAATTGCATCTTGAGCCCTTAAAAGGGCTCCAAAGGTATTTATATAATTATGAAAAAGCATGAAAAAAGCATCAAATGATGTTTTCACTTTCATCCTAGCTAAGTTATAGGGCCCACTGCAAATTTACCATGAACTTTAACCCCCACCTCCCTAATTTGCAAATATAAACCCTGAATTGGAATATACCATGAATTATCAATGGCAATGTTTTGAATTGCAAAATTCAGTGCTATTTTGTTGATGGCATTTGAAACACTCGAAAGAGTAGGAAAACAGTTTGAATTGAAAATCAAGTAATTTGCAGGTTTAGCTTAAAACTTCTTTGTGTGGTTACAAAAATGAAATACCTTTCAGGCCCTGTTAAGGACTCAAGATACAATTTGCAACAAAAGCAATTATTACATTATGAAAAAGTATCAACTGATGTTTTCACTTTCATAGTGAAATTATAGTTTCCACTTTCTTATAGAAAACTTGAAATTAGTTTTCACTTTCATAGCTAAATTATAGGGTCATCTAGAAATTTGCCTTATTTTCCTCTATTATTTTCTGATATGTGAGTGCAAATTCAGAACTATTACAGCTTTCCAGATAGAATAATTATGTCATTGTACAAAGGAGTGAATACTGCATTAAAACACCAGAAGGCCAAACAAGATACTTTAAAATCTTATCTAGAGTTAAACAGGGATGAGTGTTGTCACCACTGCTTTTTATAATAGCTATTGACTATACCCTTTGCAACATAATAGACAGCATTGAATAATCATCAGGTGCAATTTAGATTTTGCAGACAACATAACATTAGTTTAGGGTTGTGAGCAATGTTTACAGTAGTTCATTCACAGGGTCAGTGTGAAAGCCAGCCAGCTTGGTCTTAAAATAAATGCAGGAAGGACAAAAACCATAGCAACATCCAACTCCCCCCTACATGGCACATGTGCTGGTGAGGAAAATGAACAAGTTACTGAGTTTAAGTATTTGGGCAGCATCATAGAGAATACTGGATCTACCACAAAAGAAGCCATAACTAGAATAGGTCAAGCTAATACAGCCTTCAATTGACCAAAAGAATCTGGAAATTCAACAATTATTCAAATGCTGAAGCTGTGCTTACTCAACAGTAACGTTTTACCAGTCCTCCTGTATGCTGCTGAGACTTGGCACTTAAACATTCAACAAGAGAAGAAGATTCTTGCTTTTGAGAACAATTGCCTCTAGAGGATTCTGAATATACATTGGTTGGAAAGACCATCAGATCCCATAAATAAAGGTATCTCAGACATGTTTTAAGAATGGGAAACCATTGAATCCTAAAGTCTGCACTTGAGTGGCAGCCAGTTGAAAGCCAGAAGCAAGAAAGACCTCAAAATACACTGAGGTGAACCTACTACAGTGACCTATGCTGCCTGAATGCCTCTCTTGAATCAGATTGGGAAGATGTCTATGCAGAAGCTCATCTCAGACCCAATTGGCAATTATTCACTGATGCCCTAAGCACACCTGGCACTGCAGGAGGATCTAAGGATAAGGTCTTATACCACTTTTTATACTCGTTTGTAATTATCACCCTTTTCTTGTGTGGTGACAAAACAGAGTTACCTTTCATGTCCAATTAAGGGCTCAAAGCAGAACTGATTGTTATCTTTGAAAATACAATCAAAAAGGCATCAATTGAAGTATTCACTTACCTCCTGGCTAAATCTGTGTAAGAAGTAAAAATCAAACAAATCAATTTCATACCTTAATTTCCTTTTTCTGTTTCTCCTTAATGTTCTGTTGAATTGTTCATGAGGTTTTTTTTTGCTGTTTTGAAAACTATATGTTGTTTGAATAGAAATTTCATGAATGCTTCCAGAGCTTGAAAAAGGTGCTGGGAAACTCTTTTGAAGTATTTTGCTCTTTGGAGTACCACTTAATTCTTTGAAGCACACCCACCTTTGAGAATCTTGGAAAAACTTTGTATTATTAAAGTGAAATTTCTAAAATTAGATCTACAATAGACCTAATGAAAGTGTTTTAAACCCTCATAGGTTTGCTTAATCTGGGTTTATAAGATTTAAAGAGTTTTGGTTAAATTACAAAGAATGAAAATTAAAGAAACAAAGATCAAGAATGAGGTTTTAGGCCAACAAAAATACTGGACAAATTTTTTTGGAATTAATATTTTTATTAATATTTTGATAGGCCAGTGTTTCTCTTCTTCAGCACTATAAAAGAAAGTTAGGGGGAAACGTGTATACATATTCTGAATAAAATGCAAACTAAAAACTGGGTGAACAACCAACAAGCAAAGCAAAAAGAACAAATACTAAAACAAAAACTGGAAGAATTAAAAAACACATAGAAAACCCAACAGAAGATAAAGTCAAATTTAAAAGAATTAAAAATTTTTTTTAATCCAAAGCTCTGAAGAAGCAAAATAGTTGTCCTCCCAGGATATTTGTCTTGGTTTCTTTCTTTTTAATTTTTTGTTATGGCAAGCAAGTTTGTTTTACAGAATTGTCTTTTGATTAAATTTTCAGTTTTTTTTTATTACTTTGCTAAGTGGAAGATGGGCACACCACTTATTGTGCCTTTTTATTTTCATATCAAATTCAATTTCGGTCTCTAAAGGGATTTTTTGTTCCTTACTCTGGGCCAAAAGAAATGAAATAAAACAAAACAAAACTATACCATTTGGTTCTAAATCTAAAGCAATTTGCTGTCACACATTCCACATATGTTGATTTATTACAAGCAAATAAAACTAAAAAAAAAGAATAATAATAAAAATTGTTTTAATAAAACTATAAATTTAATGTCTTCATACTTTGTATTAAAATTATATTTATATTAGAAATAGCATTGAACTAACTTTATTTGTTTTGTTCATTTTGAAATTTTTATGACAGCTTCTTTTGTTGGGCATTGATAATATTCAAAATGAATTTGGAAATAGACCACAAATTATAAAAACATTAAAATGGCAATAACTGTAAGATTTATAACTTGTTAATTTTATTTGATTCAATTCAGACAAATCCGTACATACATGATATATGCCTGTAAAATGTTAGCTTGCGATAGATTTAAAATCATATGGTATGTGTAAAAGTTTTTGAGAAAAATAATCATTCATCCAAATTAGACAATTAATTCAAAATAATCAAAAAGTATTCAAAATTCTTTAAGAACATTTCTTCATTGAAGATAAAGAGGTTTTAGAATATAGTTGTTTAGTATAGTACTAAGCATGTTGTCTAAAAAATATTTTTGAGCATTCAGAAAAATGGTCATTAATAATAATTAAATAGTTAAAAATATAGAAGTTAAAATCCTAATAACTTGGTTGCATATTGTTCAAGATAATCCCTGAAACTATAGTTGGTACTGCTTCCCATAGCTATTACAGATTCATTACAATTGAAATATGAAAACCATGGAAAGTACCTTCATGTTCTTTTTCTTATTGAAATATCCATAGACTGCAGCAAAAGAAATATTAATCTATAAATAAACATTTCAACATCATAAGCAAATTGAAAAGAAGTCGAAATCAACTGTATAATAATACAAAAGCATCAAACGGTAATTGAAATAAGCATATTGAAAAGAAGTCTTTATATGTTCTATCTTGTTCTAACTGTTGGTTTGTTAATGTCACAAATTAAATGCCTGTCAAGATCATTCATTGGAAAAGCTCTGTTTTGTTGTCACAAAGTAAAGAAAATTGGATATCATATGCCATTAAAGCCAGTTTATTTGTTGAACAAAGGTTAGTAAAATAAAAAAAAGTTAAATAAAAGGTCAAATAAAAAAATTAAACTTGGATACAAAGTCTTAATAATAATAAAGAATTAGTTTCTGCAGAAGATTTGGTTTGTTCTTTTTAATAGTGTAGGAGCAATCAAAGGATTGTCTTATGCCATAGGTACTAAAGCTGGGCTCTGAGAGCCAAGTCAAATACCAACTTTACAGCGTGGATTACAACCCTGCTAAAGACCCTACATTATACAAGTCAAATGAAACCAATTGCAGTCAACTGACAGAAAATCGGCTTCAAGAATATTGGAATATTTGTAAGATCCAAAGTATGCCCACTGAAGACAGCAAAGCTGTTATGTCTTTAGCTGTTAGACAGCATACCTGACTAAGTTGCAACTTCTTACTTTTATTCTCATTCTGCTTCTGAAATATAAGTTTGGTCCCAAAATAAAGAAAATGCCATGCTATTCATAAAATTAGCTTTTTCTATTGACAGATGTGACTATTATGTGGATGTAGTACGTTTTATCCACCTAATGTGCGCTTTAGTCTCCTAGACAGAAAATGTAACAGGCTTATCCAGATAAGCCTCAAGAAAAGCTGTGTAGTGCATGTCAGCTTCCTGAAGAAGAAGAGCATAAACAAATATATTTGTTCATAATAAAGAGTTGAACAGTTGACACATTACATCATTGGTAGATCAAAATTAGTAACTTTTTAAGATATAGCTGTTTAACAGATTGAAGAAACATGTTACCATACCATGATTATCAACAAAACAGGTTGCTATTAGAGGTAATCACAAAGTAGTTTGTCAAACAAGTGGTTATTTTCACATATACATCTGGTCAAACTAAAATATGATTGAAAAGATTTAACCAGTGGTGTAATTTTGTCAAAATCTGGCAAGGGGGGGGGCAAAGTTGGTTCCAATTTTCCCAAATCAAGTGAAAAATGAGCTATATATTATCATTAAGCTAAAGATATAGGCTACTAAAAAAATTACCCATATCTGTGAATGTTTGAATTATTCAGGCTTATCTTAGTTTTTACAAGATTTTTGAAAAAACTAAATTTCAGCTAGGCGTGGGGGCAAACTGGGGTTTAATTTTTTTTTTTTGGGGGGGGGGTAAACCGAAGTCTGGGAGGGAAGTCCACCTTTTGAAATCAGGTTGCCAAACAGTAGGGCTGTTCTTTTACTCATCTTTGTACCAAGATCTTACATCTTCTGACAAAGAATGCTTAAAAGTGAAATGTTAGCACTAAGATCTTACATCTTATAGCATTCTTTTGCTAAATTCTTTCATCATTCTGGTCTGATCAGTAGTCTAAGAACAATGATGAGTATATCATCAAAGTTCTCTGATCATTGTTCTGTATGGCAGAAAGATGGCGTCCTTCACTCTTTTTGCTAACATCAGAGCTATAAGATCTTAAAACAAAGATGAGTTAAAAGAATGAAAATCTTTGCAGAAAGATTTGAGATTTTAGATGTAAGATCTTAGTGCAAAAGAATGGACATAGTGGAAATTATATTATCATAATTATTACCACAATCAACAAAACAGGTTGCAATCAGAGATAATTGCAAACTAGTTTGTCAAACAAGTGGTTATTTGCACATAAACAGCTGATCATATCTAAATCTGGTTTAACATATTAAAATACCACCCTACAAATCCACCATTGGAGAGCAAGCTACCAAAGACTGCTTTTTAATTATCTCAGTGTAATGCTTGTTGTATACAGTGTTTAGGCATAACATAAATTATATTATCACAATTATTGCCACAATTGACAAAACAGGTTGCCAAAGAGCGTTTGGTAATTATCTTAGTGGAAAACTTGTTGTAGCCTATATAAAGTTTAGGCATAACAGAAGTGATATTATCATAATTATTGCCACAATCAACAAAACAGGTTGCAGAGATAAACAGAAATTAGGTTGTTAAACAGGTGTTTGTTTGTGCATGTACTAGAAAATGATTATAGTCTCTAAAAGCAAAATGAGTATTTGGCAAAAGTGACTATATGCCTACTATTGGCCAATAAACAAAATAAAAATATATGGTCAATTTATATAAATTTTTGGTAACTATTATTGAGAATTTGATCATGCTGCAATTATCAAAAGGACAATTTATATCATAGGGTCTTATCTGACATTTTTCTACTTCTGAAAAAATTACCAAAAACTTTATGTTAAGCTGTTCTCAAAGGGAATATTGGCAGCCCAATTTAGATTTGATTGATCAAACATGAGTGAATAAGTAAACACATCACCTTCTGACCCAGTCTTTGAAATCCTCTGTTTGAGAACAGCTTAGCAAATGGTTTCTTAATAATTATTCCTGAAGAGTTACAATATCCAATGCAACTTTGAGATGTTACAGCAATGATGTGCTTTCAGACCTTTTATTTTTCTTTTCCAGAAACTTTTTTCTGATGTTCCAGTATGGGAAAAAGAGGTCTGTATATCCATACCAGATATTGAATTTGAAGATCTGAAGTTGGCCTTGGGATTAATTTATCAAGGAGAAATCTATGTTGACTTTTCCAAGATCACAAAAGTCTTGGAGCTTGCTAAACTTCTTGAATTGCCAATTTGCAATAAAGGTCTGTAGAAAAGTATGAGATTTGTAATCTTAAATTACTAGCCTGCTTATGCTTAAGGAACATGTTTTTTTTTTGTCTTCAGTACAGTAGTTCTTTAAAATTTCTTGAAGCAGTGTCAGAAAGAAGTACCTTTTTAGCTTCAAATGTGGAAATTTTCCCGAACATTTATAAGAATTTTTCCCCTTGGGGTGGGGACAAAAAAACTGCATTTTTCTCAGAATTTTCAGATTTTCTTTAAAGAGAGCTCGGTGGATTAGTCTAAAGGGGATCCTCAACCTTTGCTAAAAACACAAGACAGATAAAAATAAGTTATAAAAGACCCTCTGCAAAATTATAAAAATATTTTATATACATCAGCTTTATTTGCAAGCCAGACTAATAAAGAGTGTGTTTATAAACTGTCTTAAGGGTTTCTTAGTATCAGAAAAATCACTTATCCAACTAATCCTAAGCTTTCTGAAGGCAAGGAAACAGTGGAAGAGCAGGCGATCAAGGGCAACATGGTATCAGAAGGGTTCACCTTTTACTTACGGCAGTGACAATTTTTTATCTTAAATCATTCTTTTTTGTCCAAGGCTTTGGGTGAAAGTGCTCATGATATAGTTCAATTTACCCCTATGCAAACTCTATTAATCTTTGATGTTTGTTTTTCTCCTGGAATATCAAAGGATAGCAATCTTGCTTGTTGGATCTTGCAGTGATTAAGAATAAAATACCTAAAGAAAATAAAAACAGTATAAGGAAAGTGCCTGTCCTTTGTGCTCCTATGCCTACTTTAGGCAAAACAGTGCAATGTATTGTATTATATTGTAGGGATTTTTTTGGGGTGAAGTTTCGATGTCTCAAATAAAAGATGTATTATTGTACTGAATGTAATACAAGGGATGGATAGAAGTGGCAGCCCCATCTAATATATGTAATTTATTCTTGCTTCAAATTTTAATGTTGCCAGTTATTATCACAGAAACATTTTTGTTATTACTAGTTGAAAATAATTGATTTTGGTATCTATCTACAATTTTGATTCAGGTAGGGGAAGAGATAGATGAAAAGAAACTACGTAAATCCAGGTCGTAAACATCTCTTGAACTTTTAGCAAATCAAAATAATTAAGCTATGAAACTTATGAGTAAAAATATTCTCTGCTTAAGCTTGCGATTTTAAAAGCGGCCATATTCGCTGATATAATGTAATAAAATTGAAGCATCAAAAATATGTATAATTTGATCTGTAAAGTGTTTCCAGGTGATGAGATATAACAGTGAACACTTAATAAACAAACTTAAATTATAATTCCTGGTTCTTACTATGATTTACCCCTCCCGCAAAAATAATTTACCTCAATATAGTACCTACTACATATTAGTTCTGGATTAATGACTCCATATAAAGCATTCTAGTAACACTTACTAAGAAATAGTTGAGCAAAAATCAACTATTTGTTGGAAGACAACGTTCACTACTAATAATTCCTACTGTATACAGATCCAGAATGGCTCCAGTGGGCCTCTAAGTAGTGGTGTCAATTCCTAGAAATTAAGGTGGGGGCATGTATTTAACAGTATCTAGTGTGTAAATTTTTCATTTTTAATAAAAATACCAAAAAGGCATTGTTCAATAAAAATAATCCCAAAAAAGGTATTTTCAAAATGTAAGGTGGGACACAGTCCCCTCCCCCCTTCTCCATCGACGCCACTGCCTCTAAGGACATTTAGTTTACCACCATTCTCAAGAAACTGGTGATAAAACGACTGGTAATGTGATAAGAATGGAAACCCAAGTTTATGGTTATGTAAAAAGACAACTAATGCCATGTATTATTACCCAAGGGTGCAAATTTGTCGTTTTTCAAAATATACCAAAAATAGCATTTTTCAATGGAAATGCTCACAAAAAAGTATTCTATAAAATATAAAGGGAGGACAGAGCCCCCCTCTCCCTCTCCATTGACACCACTGTTTCTAGGGACATTTAGTTTATCAACTTTTATCTAGAAACCCGGTTCAGCTTTTTAATGCATTAATGAAACACGTTGCGACTTTATAGTTTCAGGTTGATCTTGTTTTCTTCTTTTATTTTGGTTAGATGCAGCTATTTAAATTATTGAAAATGCAGTCTGCATGATAATTTTTCCTTTTCTGTGTAACAATTTATTTTTCCTTTTCTTCTTTTCCTTTTCTTTGTAATGCGCTTAACTGGCCATAAGGCATTTGCATTTTCTTGGAAGGGGCACTTCGACCAATCTTGTATAAAAGTGATGTTTATATGTCACCTAATTTCATTAAAATTGTGAGTTTCAAGGTTTTTCACTCTACGCCCATGGTATACTTATCACAGAATGCCAATTCTTGCTTTTTTACTCGCAGAAGTCACTTTATAAAGGAAGTTGTATTCTGCATTTACTTCCTT
This sequence comes from Artemia sp. Qi Xiang Cuo, assembly GCF_049724085.1. Classification (NCBI taxonomy): domain Eukaryota; kingdom Metazoa; phylum Arthropoda; class Branchiopoda; order Anostraca; family Artemiidae; genus Artemia; species Artemia sp. Qi Xiang Cuo. The sequence continues at coordinate 7,354,486 of NC_142797.1, read as the reverse complement.
CTGAGATATATTAAAAGCGCATCTTAGTATGTCATATCTATACCATAAATGCACACAGTTTCCAGCCTTAGGCTGCGATTTAGGAAATTATTCTGGGGAGGGGGGGGGGGAGAGGCAAACAAGTATAATTATGAAACACATTTTCAGGTTTGCTTGGGAGCAGTTCTTTGAAACAATCTTGTATTAAAAAACGATGTTTATATGTGACCAAGTTTCATTAAAATTGTGAATTTTAGTGTCAATGTTTGTGGCTTTACCCCTTGGTGTACTTACCACAGGACTGTAAGCCTTGCTTTTGTACTCGTAACAGTCACTTTATAAGCAGTCGTATCCTGCATTCAATTCTTTCTGAGATTTAGACAATGCACCTTAGTGTACAATATCTATAACATACGTGCACAGAGTTTTCAGCCTTGGGATTCTTTTAGGAAATTTTTCTGGGGAAGGGAGGGGGATGCAAATAAGTATATTTATGAAACAACAATTTTGTATTATTCTTGGAAGTTCCCCTATAGACCAATCTTTAGCAGCCTATGCAAAAGCATAATAGTTTTTATCGTCTATTTTTTAATGTTTTTTTTAATAGCTAATAACTTTAATTGTTTATTTTGTTTTAGAAAGTAGAAGGTTTTTGGCATCTGATGCTGGCTCTTGTAACCGAAAAGAATCGCCAGTCTTAACCCGAAGATCAGATGACGTACCTCCAGTTGCATTTTGTTCCACCTATGGAGATTACGGTTCACTGGCTCCCGAAGATACAGGTTTGCTTTACATATTAGATAGTGATTCTCATGCTATGATTACAAATAATGTAAAAAAAAATAATAATAGTCAAAGAAGAAGGCAACAATTCTATTAGCAAAATAGTCAAAAATATATTATCGTAAAAAAAGGACTACAAAAATATAAGTAACTTTTTTAAAATTTAACAGAAATGCGCTTGAATGAAGGCTTAGGCTTACTTGTTTTGACTATTTTGTAAAAGAGCCAAAAATACTAAAAGTGCCAAATCGTCAAAAACAATCAAATGCCAAAAAAACAACAATTCCTCTGCACCATCTTTTATATCAGACATAAATGATTCAATCAAAAGTGCACTGTATGAAGTATTTCTGAGGGAAATTTTTAAATTTTAAAATTTAAATTTGAAATTTTACATTTTGATAAAAATTTTACATCTATGAAAATTTTTACTGATTTTCCGTTGTACACTTGTAATGGTTGGTTTTGCTTGTATAAACTCTTAATTAGAAAAAGAAGCTCCAAAATTTATATTCTTTATTTATTATCTTTTCTAAACGAAGTTTATTTATTAGCAAATGTCTTCCTCTGCTGAAACGTGGTAAACTGTCTCTAATACAAAAAAAGTAAATAAAAAAAACAGACATATTGTACGAAAAAATATTTAAAAATTTCACCAAGGATCGTAAAAAAAATATTAAGGTTATTGAGAAGGGCTTGGAACCGGGTAATATTCTTTATTTAGGCACTATTAATCTCCATACTATTAGAAACATAGTAAAATATTTCTGATACAAAAAAAAAATAATAGAAATCATATTTTCAGGGAAAGGTTCGGGCCCTTAATTGAAATTTATACAAGTTGCCTCCATCAACTTTCAACACAATAAAAGGCTCTGGAAATTTACATTTTCCCCCATTAATTGTAAACAAATCGGTGAAAACAATTCGGTAAAAGATCATAAATATACCTAATGAAATCCGCTTCTTTTAATTGTGAAAAATATCTTAGATTAAGCCTTATCTTCTGATATGACAAATAAAAAAACTCAAGGATGAAACAATCAGCGGTCCTTTTTAAAGAATTTTGGGACAGAAAAGTTGAATGTTAGCGTAAAGAGCAAGGGGTTGAAAAGGGGGCAGTCACCCTCATATAAAATTTCTGTTCGTTTCAAATTTTAATGCTGCTCCTCTTACTTTCATTTGAAAAAATTATTATTTTTATTATTTATAAATAATATATAATAATATATAAATATATATAATAATATAAAATTATTGTATTATTTGAAATTTTTCAAATCATGCCCAGGCCTTTCCAAGATATACTGTTGGGCACTGCCCCACAAACTCCCGATTTTTGCGGATAAATTATATATATATAATTCTAAATTGATTGGTAGTGTCCCGCTTTTTCAGTTTTTCATCTTAAGAACTAAAATGTTGGATTACGATTCAACTTCTGGGCAAAATTAAAATATATATTAAAAATGCTTGATGAACAGTACTTTTATTGAATTAGTCCTTAATGATATTACTGCATAATTTAGGGTGGACGGAAAGGGGATTATTGTTTCTATTCTATTTTAATTTGTATTCTATTTCTTGTTTGTATTTTTTTTTCTTGTTTTTGTTTGTATTTTTAATTTGTATTCTATGTTTGTATTCTATTTCTTTGGATTTTAACTCGTTGACGTATTTTATTATTTTTACAAAGGGTATAATGTGTTAACGAGAAAAAAAGGACCTAAAAAAAGAAAAGAAACAAAGAAGTTAAAGAAAAGAAGTTAAAAAATCAAGGCCGTACCCAGGATTTTATCTTTTTTTGGAGGGGGTTTTACCCAAAAAAAAATTCGGGGGGAGGGGGGAGGGTTTCACGCTAAAAAAAACTAAAAAAAATGTATACAAAATTTATTTATATCCATTTTTGTTATGTTTTTACGAGTCAAAAACACATTTCGGGGGGGGGGGGTTCAATTACTGTCTGTTAATCCAGATTTAATACTTTACAACATCAATAACAAATTAAAAAATATGAAAGACGAGAAATGATAGAGAAAAGGGTGGTATTAGAAAAGGGGAGAACAAGACATATGAAACTAAGAGAGGAAAGCAAATCATAAATGAAAAATAAAATAAAAAAAGGTGAGAAAACAAGGATTTTGTCAGCCAGTGGCAAAACATGAAGACGAAGAACAAGCGAATATTTCGACAAAGACCTCCGCCAAGTTGTCCTCAGTGCTAAACAAAAAAGAAAAAAAAAAGAGAGAGAGAGAGAGGAGGTGTGTATAAAAAAGGAAATGATTAGAAAGAATGGCAGAATTAAAATACAAAAGGAGAAGGGGACTTTGTAAAAACAAAATGAAAAGGAAGAAGGCTAATGTTAAAAAGAAGGAGAAGAAGGCGACTTTAAGAAGAAATGAAATGACAAGAGGAAAAAAGTGGAAATATTTGTGGGTAGTGTCACAACCCTGGGAAGAAGGCACTTGCATGCACAAAATAATCAATCGTTGAAAAATTTAAGAATATTCTTTAAGCCAATCAAACAATTGAAGATAATTGCTAGTTAAAATATCATTGTTCAACTTACCAGAATTAATGAATAATGAAATACCAGGATTGTACCATTTATCTTATTCCTTTTAGATTACTAATTACATTATTTAATATATAAATTTATTAAAGAAATATATTAAAATTTTATAATATTAAGGGGGTGGGGGGGGGGGGAATTGGTCTTCGGCAACCAGAAGAATGCATTATTTTCGTTGGATTTTTCTTAGAAACGGACAAATTTTGAAGTAATTTTTTTACAATATACTGCTGGAGTAGATCTCCCGATTAGGTATCTTTTCCGTATAGATTTGTTCCCCATTATTTACATATAAATTTTGTTGTTGGGATGTTTACAGACATTTCTTGGGGGGGGGGAGGTTGATTTCAACAGGAATATTTTCGGGAGGTAAACTTTCAAGGGGAATTTTTAGACTAGGAGTATGTTCCAGAATTCGTATATGAAATTCTTTTTATTTGTCTTAATGTCTCTTTAGCAACTCAGTTTTACATGTGGAGATGACCCGAGACAATTGACCGGGGGAAATTTTCAGCGTGGTTGGAATTGCGTGGAGGAATTTTCCGTGGGGGAAGAATTTTCTGCCGTAGAAACTCCATGGGGAAATTTTCCGCGGAAGAAATTCTTCATGGGGGAAGTTTCCGCGGGAAAACCTTTTCATTAGAGGGGATTTCCGGAAAAAAATTTCGTCAAAGGGGAGATGTCTGGCATTATTTGAAAAACGATCAGAAACTAAAACCCATGCAATATTTTACTTATACTACTGGCTGGGCCGGATTTAAAGATCTGACGCTTCTAGGTTCAATCCTTCTTGCGAGATTTTCAGGAAATCCTCGAAAATTCGGGAATAGTGGAAGCACTCAACAGAACGCAACGGATGAGCCAAAAATAATGAAAGAGAGAGGTGATACCGAACTCTCGGCCGCCATTCTTGGGAGACATCTGACAGTTTATAAGTGGCCACGGAATTCCTGGGTTGTTTTAAAATCACTTTTCTGTGAATAGGCAGTGCGGCAGCGGGGTGTACCTTGCGTTTTGACAATAAATCACATTAGCCTAGTTTTTATTAAGAAAATAAAATCACTCAGTGATAATTTATTGCGCCCCTGGAATTGTGCTTCCCTAGGCCCAGGCCTAGTGGGCCTATCGGTACATCCTAGCCTGATTACTGGAATAGATCTCCTGATTATGTCTCCTTAACGACTATTACACACTTATAAGTTTAAAGTAAACGCTGGAGTTTTCTTTTTTAACTCGTTTGTTTCTTTTTTTCCTTCGGTTCTTTTTTTCTCGTTAATAAATTATGCCCTTTGCAAAAATAGTAAAATACTTCAATGACTTAAAATACAAAGAAATAGTTTATGAAAGATGTAAAGTGCTTACTTTATAAGTGGAGCTTGCTAAGTGTCTCGTCAAATTTATGTCGCAATTTGCCGTTTTCTTTGTACGACTGTACAAACAATTGAAATAGCCAAAGAAAATCAGTAGAAAATGAAATAGCAAAAGAAAATGAATAGAAAATGAAATAGCACAAGAAAATGAGGTAAATGAGTAGAATTGAAAATATGGAGAAGAGGGCAGGGCTGACACCGAAGTCACTATTTCCCTAAAAGTCACTATTTTTGAAAAGGTCCCTAAAAAGTCACTATTTTGTTGAAAAGTTCCTAAAGTCACTTTTTTGAAGAGGAACCTTGAAAAGCACGTCAGGCCTATGAACTGCGTTCCCTCATAATGCGTAGTGGTTGGCCATGGGCGAAATTGTTTTGTTTTATTCTATGGCGCTTGTACTTTTTTTTCATTCCCTTTTCAAATAATGCTTAAACGTGCGAAAACTTGTAACAAAATGGTTTTGTCAGATACACATCTGCAGGGGCGTCGTTTGGGGGTGGCAACCCCATGCCCTTTGACTATCCGGATATGGACCCCTCTTGCCCCCCCCCTCCCCCAATAAAAATCCTGGAGATCCGCCCCTGCACATCTGACACACATGTAGACACATCTACACATATGTAGCGTGACAAAAACATGATTTGTGTTTCACCTGATCATTTCACAGTTGCAACCATACTATTCCTTGTCTTAAGAATGTCCAGGACACAGTTTTGGCTGTTTCAATGGCATGCTAACGAAGGCCATGGTAATATCCACTTTGTAGCACCGTTAGATATTAATGTTTTTTTTGTAGATTTTAATGTTATTCAGTGTTGAAGATTCTGGCAATGGGGAAGTGTAAGTTCAACTCTACTTGGTTAAATAAAGTCGACGACTCGGGACGATTCGTGGGTGACTGGTGCGCATCCACAAAGAGTGATGAAGAGGCTTTTTGTAAAGTTTGCTGCAAGACTTTCAGTTGTGTTAAATGGTGGCAAGCGATACTACAACATTCCCAAGGAGCAAAGCACGTAGAAAATGTGAGAGCTTCGCTGAATCCCTTGCAGCTAATTCTTCAGCCAAGGTCTGCTGCCTGTGAACATTCGACTCTTGCTTCCGGAAAGGATTACCAAGTTGAACTGCAAATGATTGCAAAGAGAGATGCGTCGGTAAAGGCAGAACTGATTTGGGCTCTAAAGAATTTGGTATCAGATATATCAGCAGCTTCGTGCGATGGTCTCGGTGATGTTTTTAGAGCAATGTTTGGAGATACTGCTGCTAAATACTTCATTCTTGGGCGAACCAAGCTCGGTTATATAATAACAGAAGCATTGTATCTCTATTTTAGAAAAAGGCTCCTTGAAGACATTGGCTCTTCCTTTTTCACATTGCTATATGATGAAACAACAAACGCCGAAGGTGTGAAAGAATTGAACGTCATGATACGATATTGGTCTGAGTTGGCAGAAAAAGTTTCCTGCTGTCATTTGGAGACTTTCTTTGTTGGAAGAGCCACAGCGGAAGATCTGCTAGCACATTTGCAACAGTCCTTGGCTAATGCCGATTTACCTTCTGCTAATCTTCTGATGTTGGGCAGCGACGGTCCAAATGTCAACAAGAAAGTGTGGCGACTTTTTAATGAAGAGGTTAAGTTGCTACGTAGTGACAGAGGCCTCATTGATGTTGGCACCTGTAATATTCATATGACTAACAATGCTTTTTTGAAAGGCTTATAAGTTCACGGACAGGCTGTTTCTGACCTTGTAATTCGTGTGAACTACTTTTTTCACGGGTGGCCCCTACGTGCAGAGGAATGTACGAAGATACAATGTTCCCTTGGGCTTCCGGTTCATCGTTTTGTAAAACATGTTACCTCCCGGTGGCTTACTCTTGGAAATGCAGCGAGGAGGCTCCTCGAGCAGTGGGATGGATTTACTGAGTTCTTTTTTAAGTACATTTCCGTCAAAACAGAAACAGTTATTGAAGTCCAGTGGATATACTGAAATTGTTTCGTTGCTAAAATCACCTGCAACAAAAGTTCTGCTTTTGTTCGTCGTCTCACTGGCTGACCTGTTTGCTGGCTTCACTGGAATGTTCCAGCGGGAGGATCCTCTGGTCCATGTTCTATATGGAGAAATGAGCAGGCTTCTGCTTATCCTGCTGAGTAGGTGCTTGAAACCTGATGTTCTAGAGGATATTCACAGGAGACGGAGCGTCGTGGTCGCAGATTTAGACATGTTTGATAACTTTCTTTCCTTAAAAAACGTAGAGTGTGGCCAAGGAGTTGGGGAATGCCTTGAAAATCTGTCAGAGTTAGAACGTGCTCAGTTTCGTACCAAGGTCAAAGAAGCCTACATTTCTGCGTCCAAGCATATTTTTGCAAAAGATGCCTCCACCTGGATCTGTCTTGAAATATTTTCGTTGCCTTTGCCGTGAAAGTTGTAAGCTTCCCAGAAGTTTCTCTGACTTGTTGAAGATCTGTCAAGTGATGCCTTTCACTGTAAACTGTGACAGAGTCAAAGATGAGTGGGTGCTACTACAGCTTGAGCCTGAGCTGACAATTGCCACACAGTGTTGAAGAATTTTGGAAGTATTTTTTTGACCTGAAAGATGGTCAAGGTAACCCAAAGTACCCCCAGATCTCTGGAGTAGTAAAGGCCAGTTTGTCCCTGTCACATGGCAAGGCCGATGTCGAGAGAACTTTCTCAAAGTCAGATCGTATTTTAACTGAGGATAAAACCTGCATGGATTTGAAGATGCTAAATGCAAGGCTAGTGATTTGTGATGGTATGAAGAGATACGGAAACCGACCTGAATGTTTGCCAATTACGCGAGAGCTGCTTGATCTTGACCGGACTTCAAGTCAGAGTTACAAAGCCCATCTTCAAAATGAGCGTAGGAAAAAAGATGAAATGGAAGCGCGTCGAAAGGAGGAAGAAGGGAAACTTTCCAAGCAGAAAGAAAACGAGCAGCTGATAGCAAGCGAAAAGAAAAAGATTGAAGCATTGGAAGAAAATCTCAAAGACATAAAATCGAACACACTGAACAAAGAAAAGTTACTGATAAGCTGATCGAAGAAGCTAATGAAAAACTAAAGAAGGCGATAAAAGTGAAAGACCTCGTGGAAATTGGGATTGCCCAGGCAATGGTTGAAGCAGCAACGAAAAGGCTAAGTGAAGAAAGAGAAACTGCCAAGAAAAAGGAGTGCATACAGCAGAAAATTAAACAAGAAAAACGGGTTTTAATTTCTATAAAGCAGTGAATACAAAACAATTAAACAAAAATGCTCCGAATATTTCGGCCCCACATCCGGGAGCCTTTCTCAACGAAAAAAAAAAATTTCTTACATCAACATAAAAAACATACTAAACAAACAAAAGAAAAAATATAAATAAATAGCAAAAGAAAACTCGCATATTAAATAAACAATTCCATTTACTGGCGTATAAACAAAATCTAATGCTTATATTGATTGGAACACGCCTTCTCACAGAATATAAATGGAAATCTATCAAAAAATGAAAATATGTTTATATTTAAACTAAAACAAAAAAGATCAGCTATCCCCCGGCCCATAACCCTTAAATAGATCTCACAGGTTCACCACCCAATGTTTGAATTATAAATTGAACAGATTCGTTTGCTTGCAAACTTAGTAGCAGCTTGTATATCTTTCCCAGCATTTAACCCAGTCTGACCTTTGTCCGCATGGTCATCATTCGTATCCGAACTATTATCAAAAATAGTACTGGTTGAAAATTTTGCCTGCTTTTTAATTAAACTATTATAAATCGAATTGATCCTAAATTCCCCTTCATCTCTATTGATACTAATACCCCCAGATATTATCTTTTTTATTTCTATCATTTCCACGACACTTTGTAAAAGTTCTACAGACATATCTACTATTTTTGTTTGATCAAATAAAATACTCTGATGAGGAAAATTATAAACATGTTCTGCAACAGCTGACTCAAAGGTTTCCGGTGTTTTGTTTTGTTTTAGAGCGCAATCTATTGCATTCTTGTGTTGCTGTAGCCTATTTTCTAAAATCTGTTGTGTTCTACCCACATAAAATTTACCACAAAAGCATGGAATTTTAAAGGGAAACTTTTAAAGGGAAAACACATTCTTGTGTTGTTGTAGCCTATTTTCTAAAATCTGTTGTGTTCTTCCCACATAAAATTTACCACAAGAGCATGGAATTTTGTATACTCCCTTTTGCAAGTTTCTCGGTACCTAGTCTTTCCCTTTATTTAACAACGAGCTTATATTTTGTCCTGATTTAAATGCTGTATTTATATTATGTTTTTTTAATTCTCTTCTTAATTTTTGTGACAATATTGGGATAAAAGGCAAAGTTATGTAATTTGTTTCTTGATTTGACCCATCTTCTTCTAATATTTTTGGTTCCGTCAACTTTTTTTTTCCTTTTTCAATTATTTGAGAAATCATATTTTCCGGATAGCCATTACCTACTAGAATATCCTTAACAAAAATTCATTCATTGCTTATGTATTCTGGTGATGCTAATTTTAATACCCTATCAACTAAAGAAATAACCACACCCCTTTTTACCTGGATCGGATAATTTGATGTGAAAGACAAGTAACGGTTGTTATTAGTCGGTTTACGGTAAATTGAAAACGCTAGTTCGTTATTATTTCTATGGATCAAAATATCTAGAAACGGTAACTTATTCTCTGTTTCCTTTTAAATTGTAAAAATTAATTCTCTTCCCAGATTATTTAAATGTTCCAAAAAACCTTCAAATTGTGATTCCCCGTAATTCCAAATAACTAAAATATCATCCATGGATAAAATTTTATGTGGGTAGAACACAACAGATTTTAGAAAATAGGCTACAGCAACACAAGAATGCCATAGATTGCGCTCTAAAACAAAAGATTTCCTTTTGTTTTTGATAGATTTCCATTTATATTCTGTGAGAAGGCGTGTTCCAATCAATATAAGCATTCGATTTTGTTTATACGCCAGTGAATGGAATTGTTTATTTAATATGCGAGTTTTCTTTTCCTATTTATTTATATTTTTTCTTTTGTTTGTTTAGTATGTTTTTTATGTTGATGTAAGAAATTTTTTTTTTCCGTTGAGAAAGGCTCCCGGATGTGGGGCCGAAATATTCGGAGTATTTTTGTTTAATTAAGTGTTTTGTATTCACTTCTTTATAGAAATTAAAACCCGTTTTTCTTGTTTAATTTTTTGTAAATGGAAAAGCAGTGTGGTCTAAGAAATGATCATTGCATACAGCAGAAAGTGTCGAAAAGGCAGGCAAGCTTGATTTCGTCGCTCCTCCCCAAGAAAAAGAATTGATTTGAAGGCAGTGATTTTTCAAAGTCAGTTCTGTGCAATTTTCACCTTTTCTTTTGTGTTTTCTTTCCTGTTTTTCATTGTATCCTTGTATATGAATAAAGTCAATGTATCTGAGGAAAAAAAGCTAATGATGATCATCTAGACCTGAATTCAGTGTCTAGTTTTCTGAAGCTAACTTGTAACGATGCCAAAGCAGGCCATCTTGATCAGTCAGTGTTATTTGTGGGTCCCTAAATATGGTCACTTTTTTACTTTTGGTTACTATTTGGTCACTTTTTTTACTTCAAAAGTACCTAAAGTTACTATTTTAATGGTCAAGACTTGGTGGCAGCCCTGAGAGGGTGACTGCATAAAGAAGATACAGAATCATCAATTGTTCAAAAATTGGAGAATAGGGCTTTGTACCAAGCAGACGGTAGAAGACAATTGCTACTGAAAACATTGATTACTTACCAGAATTTTTAGTATTTATTATATTATTTAATAAATTATATATCGAAGAACTATGTTAAAAATCCTAATTTTGTCAATCTTTCTAATTCATAAGAAATTCTCTTTCGCTGCAGCGTGTAGACCTTAAATAACATTTTAAGTTTCATTAAATTCATTTATTAAAATGTCAGTTATTAAGGCCTTTTTGATAAATGCTTGGTTTATCTGCTAGGCCTTTTTTTATAGATGCTTGGTTTATTTGCTGGGCCTTTGTGATAGATGCTAGGTTGCTAGCCAAGTTGGAACATCAAACTTTTTTTTTTTTTTTTTTTTGTCTACGTATTAATGTTTAATATTTAGGGATCAATAAATTAATTTAAAAGAATCATAAATTGTCAATAGTAAAAGCCTTTGAATTAGCAATCAGCATATTGAACATCACAGTGGATTCCAACTGTGAAATTATAGTATATGAATTTTTGTCGCGTGTTTGAAGTCGTCTCAAATTGCAAGAATTGGTGGCATTTATTCTGTAGATACTAAATCTTCAGTTATTTGAAAACCCAAATGACTTAGAAAAAGGGCCCCATGGGTCTCAGGAGTAACTGAACTAATTACTGCTGCTACTGCTACAGACTGGAACTGATATTCTTTCCAGGCGACGCTAAACTTGCTTTATCTCGGAGACCAACTTGAGTTTCTACTCCTATCAATTTTCCTATTGCTCAATGGTTAATATACTGTTGGTAGTTTTTTGGTGTCCATTTGAATTTTTAGGCAAAATTAACTTTAATTTATTAATTTTTAGGCAAATTTTAATTAATCAATTACAAAATTCAATTAAAATCTGATTTTAATTAATCAATTAAAATCTGAGACCTACTGAGCTTTCTCAATAGGGGCCTCCCCCAGGCCACTCAGCGAGTCCCCAGGTGGCGGAGAGGGGACCGCCTTACAGATATGTTGGATACCTCCATTGAGTAGGAGGCGCAGACCAAGGGGGGACCCAGTCCCTGGGGTCCTTAATTGAAACTGGGGCACCCTCGCCCGGGGGCCGTAAATACAGGCGGAGGAGGAAGAAGGCCCCTTGGATGTACACTCAGCAGGGCCCACCGGCGTGTGGACATGTCCCGTCAGTTACAAACCTTCTCCCAGCACTGGGTTAAATTGCATGGTGAAGCAGAACACCATCGTGGGAGGATCCCCTATAGGAGGACAACTGCGAAGGGTGGAGGATCCAGATTTATGAACAACGGCCTCTGCAAGGTGGTGGAGAGGAGTGGCTTGCCGCCACCACCCATTTAGCCAAGAAACCACCTCTCTTGAAAGGTACCGAGCCCTTACGCATGAGCTAGCAAGAGGAGTGGCCCCAAAACGTCCCACGAGGATGGCCGGGACCTAAATAAAGTAAGTAAAGTAATTAAAAAATTAATTTTAAATTTTAATTAATTAATTAATTTTAAATTTTAATTAATTAATTAATTTTTTGACAAAATTAATTTTATACGAAATTATGACTCAGCGAACTACCTTGATATTAAGACCTCGGAGAAAAACTAGACTTGGTCAGACTGACATCTGAAAAGATTTACACTAATGCTTCTTCTTTCGCTCCGAGTGTCTTTGCCTTTAGCTCTGTACTGGTTATAGACTTCGTCCTATAGACCAGATACAATTTCTACCCTTGCCATTTCCCTAACTCTATTATTCAGTCCCTTAATTTTTCTCTCTTCTGTTTTAGAGGCTAAAAGGAGAATATCCATCAATGTTGACCCGCTTGAAGCTACTGAAACCTCTATCACATTGTCACGGGCTGAATCTATTGTCAGTTTGTCTCCATTTGACGACGAAAGTCAAGTAAAGTCCGAATCTTCTAGTTATGGTCTTGAAATTATCGATGATGAAGGTTTGTGATTATGAATACGGGCTCGAATGCGGAGGGGTCTCACCTCTTAAGGAGTCTCTTAGAACTGTGAGAATTTTAAGGAGAATGTGTAGCATGTACAAGTTTGGACTTAAAAATTGGGACTCATCTGAAGCCAGAGATCCCCTTTAATGCTAGAAAAATATAAATAAGACTAAAAAATATAAAAATAAATAAGAAACTTACATAAGAAATATAAATAAGAGACTTATATAAGAAAAATAAATAAGAAATTAATTAAAAAAAATAAATAAGAAACTTATATAAGAAAAATGAATAAGAAACTTATATAAGAAAAACAAATAAGAAACTTATATAAGAAAAGTAAATAAGAAACTTATAGAAGAAAAATATATAAGAAAAAAATATGAATCTTTGGAAACTAGATGTTATGGCAACTTGTTGAATGACTGGTATCAGCACAACATAGGCAGAATATTGAAAACTTCCTACATCATACTGCTAAAATGAAAATGTCTGAAATGAGTCCATTTTGTGATTAATAAAATATTAAGAATCATAAAAATAATGCAGGGGCCTACCTCCTCCCAATTGTATGTAATATTTTGAAGTATTTTAATTATTGCTGTTTTAGTGAAATATCTTAAGCCGAACTGGCCAGCCATGACAAAAAACCAACAAAGAGAAAAATCTCTAAAAAAAAACAAACAAACGAGACTGTGGCCAGTGGAGAGAAAAGAAAACAACAGAAACAAAACAACGCGGATATTTCGCCTGTATACAAACAAAGCGTCTTCAGCACGAAACAAACACAATAAGAACAAAAAAAACAAAAAAACACCCTAAACCAAAACCCAAATAAACCCCCCACCAAAAAAAACAAAAAAAAAAAAAAAAAAAAATGTACAATTGGCGCAAACTGATCCACGTAGGGAAAATATGCTAATATATAGTTACTTCAGTGAGGACACCAGAGTAACTGAGGAAAAATAAAAAAACTTTAAATTAATTTAATTATTCAGTTGCGAAATAATCCTTTTGTTAGCTATTACTGAAGCAAATCGTTTTGGTCTAGCAGGTAAAATAGTCCCCTGGTGATTATTTAAAATCTTTACAGTCAATAAGGGAGTAAAGATTTTAAATAATCAAAAAAAAAAAAAATGATTTTCTACATTTTAGCCCATTTTGAAAACAAGTTTTAAAAGAATAAATATTTATTATCGCAAATAAAAGCTTTTTTTTATCTGTGCTTGAAAGCTGAGTCGTGCTATTATTGTTGTGTAATTAACGCGCAGAATCAGTTACGCTTCTTGAATCGTGCTGAATAGATACAGAACTTGACTATATTGTAACTATAATTAACTGTACAATACAATGTATGTACACATTTTACATACAATGTATTGTACATACAATGTATGTACAATACTATGGTTTTGTTTCAAAGTGGGTCGGTGAAGCAAAGAAATGCGATAGTGAAGTGTAAATAAAGAGCTATTGCTGTAAATGAATAAAGAGCTAATGGCTATAATTAAATTGCTATAAGTAAATATTTATATGCTATATAATAAATTTTAAGCAATTTAATATACGAAGTTAATACCATTTTAGAATTTAATATGATTTTATTTAATAAATTATACTTTAATTATATAAATGTATTATAATTAAATTACTATAAGTAAAACCAGAGCTAATAGCGATCATTATCAATTGGCAAGGAAACTCTAAAACACGGAACTGTGATTGTAATGTATACAAAAATAATCACTTTGCGTGCTGATACATAAGTAATATGTAGAATAAAAGCTCACTTATTGAAAAGCACTTACTTTAATAAGTTCAATAAAAGACTTAAATACCCTTCTTTTATAGCCTGTAATATCCACTATAAAAGCACAATATTCACCACCTACACCTTCGTCAAATTAAACAGCATTTTAAATTAATACTACTTAAACTTTAGTTAACGACAACTCCAGACTACATATACTGTTTCCCGAAACTTGATACGATACAACAAATTTCGATAGTCAGTAGTTCCATATAGGTAGATCAATACTCTTGAAAATCATTCGCACTATCGATGCTCAAATATCACCCTTTGCCTGAAATATATTTCTACGTTTTTCCGATTAACGTTTGTGTCTTATACAAATTTTATTACTTTTATCAAATTCAATCATCGTTTAATTTAACAATACTTTAGATTTAGTTTAGTGACTATTCTAGACTGCACAAGAAGTTTTCCGATTCGCGATATAATTCCGTATCGATATCGTGGTAGTGATAAAACGTGATATCGGTAATACTGGTATCGACACTTCTAGGAATCATTGACACTTTTGGTGCACAAATATCACCCTTTGCCTGAAATACATTTCTACGTTTTTCAGATTAACGTTTGTGTCATATACAAATTTTATTACTTTTATCAAATTCAATCATCGTTTAATTTAACAATACTTTAGATTTAGTTTAGTGACTATTCTAGACTGCACAAGAAGTTTTCCGATTCGCAATATAATTCCGTATCGATATCGTGGTAGTGATAAAACGTGATATAGGTAATACTGGTATCGACACTTCTAGGAATCATTGACACTTTTGGTGGACAAATATCACCCTTTGCCTGAAATACATTTCTACGTTTTTCCGATTAACGTTTGTGTCATATACAAATTTTATTACTTTTATCAAATTCAATCATCGTTTAATTTAACAATACTTTAGATTTAGTTTAGTGACTATTCTAGACTGCACAAGAAGTTTTCCGATTCGCGATATAATTCCGTATCGACATCGTGGTAGTGATAAAACGTGATATCGGTAATACTGGTATCGACACTTCTAGGAATTATTGACACTTTTGGTGGACAAATATCACCCTTTGCCTGAAATACATTTCTACGTTTTTCCGATTAACGTTTGTGTCATATACAAATTTTATTACTTTTATCAAATTCAATCATCGTTTAATTTAACAATACTTTAGATTTAGTTTAGTGACTATTCTAGACTGCACAAGAAGTTTTCCGATTCGCGATATAATTCCGTATTGATATCGTGGTAGTGATAAAACGTGATATCGGTAATACTGGTATCGACACTTCTAGGAATCATTGACACTTTTGGTGGACAAATATCACCCTTTGCCTGAAATACATTTCTAAGTTTTTCCGATTAACGTTTGTGTCATATACAAATTTTATTACTTTTATCAAATTCAATCATCGTTTAATTTAACAATACTTTAGATTTAGTTTAGTGACTATTCTAGACTGCACAATAAATTTTCCGATTCGCGATATAATTCCGTATCGATATCGTGGTAGTGATAAAACGTGATATCGGTAATACTGGTATCGACACTTCTAGGAATCATTGACACTTTTGGTGGACAAATATCACCCTTTGCCTGAAATACATTTCTTCGTTTTTCCGATTAACGTTTGTGTCATATACAAATTTTATTACTTTTATCAAATTCAATCATCGTTTAATTTAACAATACTTTAGATTTAGTTTAGTGACTATTCTAGACTGCACAAGAAGTTTTCCGATTCGCGATATAATTCCGTATCGATATCGTGGTAGTGATAAAACGTGATATCGGTAATACTGGTATCGACACTTCCAGGAATCATTGACACTTTTGGTGGACAAATATCACCCTTTGCCTGAAATACATTTCTACGTTTTTCCGATTAACGTTTGTGTCATATACAAATTTTATTACTTTTATCAAATTCAATCATCGTTTAATTTAACAATACTTTAGATTTAGTTTAGTGACTATTCTAGACTGCACAAGAAATTTTCCGATTCGCGATATAATTCCGTATCGATATCGTGGTAGTGATAAAACGTGATATCGGTAATACTGGTATCGACACTTCTAGGAATCATTGACACTTTTGGTGCACAAATATCACCCTTTGCCTGAAATACATTTCTACGTTTTTCCGATTAACGTTTGTGTCATATACAAATGTTATTACTTTTAACAAATTCAATCATAGTTTAATTTAACAATACTTTAGATTTAGTTTAGTGACTATTCTAGACTGCACAAGAAGTTTTCCGATTCGCGATATAATTCCGTATCGATATCGTGGTAGTGATAAAACGTGATATCAGTAATACTGGTATCGACACTTCTAGGAATCATTGACACTTTTAGTGGACAAATATCACCCTTTGCCTGAAATACATTTCTACGTTTTTCCGATTAACGTTTGTGTCATATACAAATTTTATTACTTTTAACAAATTCAATCATAGTTTAATTTAACAATACTTTTGATTTAGTTTAGTGACTATTCTAGACTGCACAAGAAGTTTTCTGATTCGCGAAATAATTCCGTATCGATATCGTGGTAGTGATAAAACATGATATCTGTAATACTGGTATCGACACTTCTAGGAATCATTGACACTTTTGGTGGACAAATATCACCCTTTGCTTGAAATACATTTCTACGTTTTTCCGATTAACGTTTGTGTCATATACAAATTTTATTACTTTTAACAAATTCAATCATAGTTTAATTTAACAATACTTTAGATTTAGTTTAGTGACTACTCTAGACTGCACAAGAAGTTTTCCGATTCGCGATATAATTCCGTATCGATATCGTGGTAGTGATAAAACGTAATATAGGTAATACTGGTATCGACACTTCTAGGAATCATTGACACTTTTGGTGGACAAATATCACCCTTTGCCTGAAATACATTTCTACGTTTTTCCGATTAACGTTTTTGTCATTTACAAATTTTATTACTTTTATCAAATTCAATCATCGTTTAATTTAACAATACTTTAGATTTAGTTTAGTAACTATTCTAGACTGCACAAGAAGTTTTCCGATTCGCGATATAATTCCGTATCGATATCGTGGTAGTGATAAAACGTGATATAGGTAATACTGGTATCGACACTTCTAGGAATCATTGACACTTTTGGTGAACAAATATCACCCTTTGCCTGAAATACATTTCTACGTTTTTCCGATTAACGTTTGTGTCATATACAAATTTTATTACTTTTAACAAATTCAATCATCGTTTAATTTAACAATACTTTAGATTTAGTTTAGTGAGTATTCTAAACTGCACAAGAAGTTTTCTGATTCGCGATATAATTCCGTATCGATATCGTGGTAGTGATAAAACGTGATATCGGTAATACTGGTATCGACACTTCTAGGAATCATTGACACTTTTGGTGGACAAATATCACCCTTTGCCTGAAATACATTTCTACGTTTTTCCGATTAACGTTTGTGTCATATACAAATGTTATTACTTTTAACAAATTCAATCATAGTTTAATTTAACAATACTTTAGATTTAGTTTAGTGACTATTCTAGACTGCACAAGAAGTTTTCCGATTCGCGATATAATTCCGTATCGATATCGTGGTAGTGATAAAACGTGATATCAGTAATACTGGTATCGACACTTCTAGGAATCATTGACACTTTTAGTGGACAAATATCACCCTTTGCCTGAAATACATTTCTACGTTTTTCCGATTAACGTTTGTGTCATATACAAATTTTATTACTTTTAACAAATTCAATCATAGTTTAATTTAACAATACTTTTGATTTAGTTTAGTGACTATTCTAGACTGCACAAGAAGTTTTCTGATTCGCGAAATAATTCCGTATCGATATCGTGGTAGTGATAAAACATGATATCGGTAATACTGGTATCGACACTTCTAGGAATCATTGACACTTTTGGTGGACAAATATCACCCTTTGCTTGAAATACATTTCTACGTTTTTCCGATTAACGTTTGTGTCATATACAAATTTTATTACTTTTAACAAATTCAATCATAGTTTAATTTAACAATACTTTAGATTTAGTTTAGTGACTATTCTAGACTGCACAAGAAGTTTTCCGATTCGCGATATAATTCCCTATCGATATCGTGGTAGTGATAAAACGTGATATCGGTAATACTGGTATCGACACTTCTAGGAATCATTGACACTTTTGGTGGACAAATATCACCCTTTGCCTGAAATACATTTCTACGTTTTTCCGATTAACGTTTGTGTCATATACAAATGTTATTACTTTTAACAAATTCAATCATAGTTTAATTTAACAATACTTTAGATTTAGTTTAGTGACTATTCTAGACTGCACAAGAAGTTTTCCGATTCGCGATATAATTCCGTATCGATATCGTGGTAGTGATAAAACGTGATATTGGTAATACTGGTATCGACACTTCTAGGAATCATTGACACTTTTGGTGGACAAATATCACCCTTTGCCTGAAATACATTTCTACGTTTTTCCGATTAACGTTTGTGTCATATACAAATTTTATTACTTTTAACAAATTCACTCATCGCTTAATTTAACAATACTTTAGATTTAGTTTAGTGACTATTCTAGACTGCACAAGAAGTTTTCCGATTCGCGATATAATTCCGTATCGATATCGTGGTAGTGATAAAACGTGATATAGGTAATACTGGTATCGACACTTCTAGGAATCATTGACACTTTTGGTGGACAAATATCACCCTTTGCCTGAAATACATTTCTACGTTTTTCCGATTAACGTTTTTGTCATTTACAAATTTTATTACTTTTATCAAATTCAATCATCGTTTAATTTAACAATACTTTAGATTTAGTTTAGTAACTATTCTAGACTGCACAAGAAGTTTTCCGATTCGCGATATAATTCCGTATCGATATCGTGGTAGTGATAAAACGTGATATAGGTAATACTGGTATCGACACTTCTAGGAATCATTGACACTTTTGGTGAACAAATATCACCCTTTGCCTGAAATACATTTCTACGTTTATCCGATTAACGTTTGTGTCATATACAAATTTTATTACTTTTAACAAATTCAATCATCGTTTAATTTAACAATACTTTAGATTTAGTTTAGTGACTATTCCAGACTGCACAAGAAGTTTTCTGATTCGCGATATAATTCCGTATCGATATCGTGGTAGTGATAAAACGTGATATCGGTAATACTGGTATCGACACTTCTAGGAATCATTGACACTTTTGGTGGACAAATATCACCCTTTGCCTGAAATACATTTCTACGTTTCTCCGATTAACGTTTGTGTCATATACAAATTTTATTACTTTTAACAAATTCAATCATAGTTTAATTTAACAATACTTTAGATTTATTTTAGTGACTATTCTAGACTGCACAAGAAGTTTTCCAATTCGCGATATAATTCCGTATCGATATAGTGTTAGTGATAAAACGTGATATCGGTAATACTGGTATCGACACTTCTAGGAATCATTGACACTTTTGGTGGACAAATATCACCCTTTGCCTGAAATACATTTCTACGTTTTTCCGATTAACGTTTGTGTCATATACAAATTTTATTACTTTTAACAAATTCAATCATAGTTTAATTTAACAATACTTTAGATTTAGTTTAGTGACTACTCTAGACTGCACAAGAAGTTTTCCGATTCGCGATATAATACCGCATCGATATCGTGGTAGTGATAAAACGTGATATAGGTAATACTGGTATTGACACTTCTAGGAATCATTGACACTTTCGGTGGACAAATATCACCCTTTGCCTGATTTTGCCACCCTTTTTCCGATTAACGTTTGTGTCATATACAAATTTTATTACTTTTAACAAATTCAATCATCGTTTAATTTAACAATACTTTAGATTTAGTTTAGTGACTATTCTAGACTGCACAAGAAGTTTTCTGATTCGCGATATAATTCAGTATCGATATCGTGGTAGTGATAAAACGTGATATCGGTAATACTGGTATCGACACTTCTAGGAATCATTGACACTTTTTGTGGACAAATATCACCCTTTGCCTGAAATACATTTCTACGTTTTTCCGATTAACGTTTGTGTCATATACAAATTTTATTACTTTTAACAAATTCACTCATCGTTTAATTTAACAATACTTTAGATTTAGTTTAGTGACTATTCTAGACTGCACAAGAAGTTTTCCGATTCGCGATATAATTCCGTATCTATATCGTGGTAGTGATAAAACGTGATATAGGTAATACTGGTATCGACACTTCTAGGAATCATTGACACTTTTGGTGGACAAATTTCACCCTTTGCCTGAAATACATTTCTACGTTTTTCTGATTAACGTTTGTGTCTTATACAAATTTTGTTACTTTTAACAAATTCAATCATAGTTTAATTTTACAACACTTTACATTTAGTTTAGTGACTATTCTAGACTGCACAAGAAGTTTTCTGATTCGCGATATAATTCCGTATCGATATCGTGGTAGTGATAAAACGTGATATCGGTAATACTGGTATCGACACTTCTAGGAATCATTGACACTTTTGGTGGGCAAATATCACCCTTTGCCTGAAATACATTTCTACGTTTTTCCGATTAACGTTTGTGTCATATACAAATTATATTACTTTTAACAATTTCAATCATAGTTTAATTTAACAATACTTTAGATTTAGTTTAGTGACTATTCTAGACTGCACAAGAAGTTTTCCAATTCGCGATATAATTCCGTATCGATATCGTGGTAGTGATAAAACGTGATATTGGTAATACTGGTATCGACACTTCTAGGAATCATTGGCACTTTTGGTGGACAAATATCACCCTTTGCCTGAAATACATTTCTACGTTTTTCCGATTAACGTTTGTGTCATATACAAATTTTATTACTTTTAACAAATTCAATCATAGTTTAATTTAACAATACTTTAGATTTAGTTTAGTGACTATTCTAGACTGCACAAGAAGTTTTCCAATTCGCGATATAATTCCGTATCGATATCGTGGTAGTGATAAAACGTGATATCGGTAATACTGGTATCGACACTTCTAGGAATCATTGACACTTTTGGTGGACAAATATCACCCTTTGCCTGAAATACATTTCTAAATTTTTCCGATTAACGTTTGTGTCATATACAAATTTTATTACTTTTAACAAATTCAATCATAGTTTAATTTAACAATACTTTAGATTTAGTTTAGTGACTATTCTAGACTGCACAAGAAGTTTTCCGATTCGCGATATAATTCCGTATCGATATCGTGGTAGTGATAAAACGTGATATAGTAATACTGGTATCGACACTTCTAGGAATCATTGACACTTTTGGTGGCCAAATATCACCCTTTGCCTGAAATACATTTCTACGTTTTTCCGATTAACGTTTGTGTCATATACAAATTTTATTACTTTCAACAAATTCAATCATCGTTTAATTTAACAATACTTTA
The DNA here is from genome assembly GCF_049724085.1 of Artemia sp. Qi Xiang Cuo. Taxonomy (NCBI): domain Eukaryota; kingdom Metazoa; phylum Arthropoda; class Branchiopoda; order Anostraca; family Artemiidae; genus Artemia; species Artemia sp. Qi Xiang Cuo. Next base: position 7,332,873 of record NC_142797.1, on the reverse strand, counting down.
GATTTAGTTTAGTGACTATTCTAGACTGCACAAGAATTTTTCTGATTCGCGATATAATTCCGTATCGATATCGTGGTAGTGATAAAACGTGATATCGGTAATACTGGTATCGACACTTCTAGGAATCATTGACTCTTTTGGTGGACAAATATCACCCTTTGCCTGAAATTCATTTCTACGTTTTTCCGATTAACGTTTGTGTCATATACAAATTTTATTACTTTTAACAAATTCACTCATCGTTTAATTTAACAATACTTTAGATTTAGTTTAGTGACTATTCTAGACTGCACAAGAATTTTTCCGATTCGCGATATAATTCCGTATCGATATCGTGGTAGTGATAAAACGTGATATAGGTAATACTGGTATCGACACTTCTAGGAATCATTGACACTTTTGGTGGACAAATATCACCCTTTGCCTGAAATACATTTCTACGTTTTTCCGATTAACGTTTGTGTCATATACAAATTTTATTACTTTCAACAAATTCAATCATCGTTTAATTTAACAATACTTTAGATTTAGTTTAGTGACTATTCTAGACTGCACAAGAATTTTTATGATTCGCGATATAATTCCGTATCGATATCGTGGTAGTGATAAAACGTGATATCGGTAATACTGGTATCGACACTTCTAGGAATCATTGACTCTTTTGGTGGACAAATATCACCCTTTGCCTGAAATTCATTTCTACGTTTTTCCGATTAACGTTTGTGTCATATACAAATTTTATTACTTTTAACAAATTCACTCATCGTTTAATTTAACAATACTTTAGATTTAGTTTAGTGACTATTCTAGACTGCACAAGAGGTTTTCCGATTCGCGATATAATTCCGTATCGATATCGTGGTAGTGATAAAACGTGATATAGGTAATACTGGTATCGACACTTCTAGGAATCATTGACACTTTTTGTGGACAAATATCACCCTTTGCCTGAAATACATTTCTACGTTTTTCCGATTAACGTTTGTGTCATATACAAATTTTATTACTTTTAACAAATTCACTCATCGTTTAATTTAACAATACTTTAGATTTAGTTTAGTGACTATTCTAGACTGCACAAGAAGTTTTCCGATTCGCGATATAATTCCGTATCTATATCGTGGTAGTGATAAAACGTGATATCGGTAATACTGGTATCGACACTTCTAGGAATCATTGACACTTTTGGTGGACAAATATCACCCTTTGCCTGAAATACATTTCTACGTTTCTCCGATTAACGTTTGTGTCATATACAAATTTTATTACTTTTAACAAATTCAATCATAGTTTAATTTAACAATACTTTAGATTTAGTTTAGTGACTATTCTAGACTGCACAAGAATTTTTCTGATTCGCGATATAATTCCGTATCGATATCGTGGTAGTGATAAAACGTGATATCGGTAATACTGGTATCGACACTTCTAGGAATCATTGACACTTTTGGTGGGCAAATATCACCCTTTGCCTGAAATACATTTCTACGTTTTTCCGATTAACGTTTGTGTCATATACAAATTATATTACTTTTAACAATTTCAATCATAGTTTAATTTAACAATACTTTAGATTTAGTTTAGTGACTATTCTAGACTGCACAAGAAGTTTTCCAATTCGCGATATAATTCCGTATCGATATCGTGGTAGTGATAAAACGTGATATTGGTAATACTGGTATCGACACTTCTAGGAATCATTGGCACTTTTGGTGGACAAATATCACCCTTTGCCTGAAATACATTTCTACGTTTTTCCGATTAACGTTTGTGTCATATACAAATTTTATTACTTTTAACAAATTCAATCATAGATTAATTTAACAATACTTTAGATTTAGTTTAGTGACTATTCTAGACTGCACAAGAAGTTTTCCAATTCGCGATATAATTCCGTATCGATATCGTGGTAGTGATAAAACGTGATATCGGTAATACTGGTATCGACACTTCTAGGAATCATTGACACTTTTTGTGGACAAATATCACCCTTTGCCTGAAATACATTTCTACGTTTTTCCGATTAACGTTTGTGTCATATACAAATTTTATTACTTTTAACAAATTCACTCATCGTTTAATTTAACAATACTTTAGATTTAGTTTAGTGACTATTCTAGACTGCACAAGAAGTTTTCAGATTCGCGATATAATTCCGTATCTATATCGTGGTAGTGATAAAACGTGATATCGGTAATACTGGTATCGACACTTCTAGGAATCATTGACACTTTTGGTGGACAAATATCACCCTTTGCCTGAAATACATTTCTACGTTTTTCCGATTAACGTTTGTGTCATATACAAATTTTATTACTTTTAACAAATTCAATCATAGTTTAATTTAACAATACTTTAGATTTAGTTTAGTGACTATTCTAGACTGCACAAGAATTTTTCTGATTCGCGATATAATTCCGTATCGATATCGTGGTAGTGATAAAACGTGATATCGGTAATACTGGTATCGACACTTCTAGGAATCATTGACACTTTTGGTGGGCAAATATCACCCTTTGCCTGAAATACATTTCTACGTTTTTCCGATTAACGTTTGTGTCATATACAAATTATATTACTTTTAACAATTTCAATCATAGTTTAATTTAACAATACTTTAGATTTAGTTTAGTGACTATTCTAGACTGCACAAGAAGTTTTCCAATTCGCGATATAATTCCGTATCGATATCGTGGTAGTGATAAAACGTGATATAGGTAATACTGGTATCGACACTTCTAGGAATCATTGGCACTTTTGGTGGACAAATATCACCCTTTGCCTGAAATACATTTCTACGTTTTTCCGATTAACGTTTGTGTCATATACAAATTTTATTACTTTTAACAAATTCAATCATAGTTTAATTTAACAATACTTTAGATTTAGTTTAGTGACTATTCTAGACTGCACAAGAAGTTTTCCAATTCGCGATATAATTCCGTATCGATATCGTGGTAGTGATAAAACGTGATATCGGTAATACTGGTATCGACACTTCTAGGAATCATTGACACTTTTGGTGGACAAATATCACCCTTTGCCTGAAATACATTTCTACATTTTTCCGATTAACGTTTGTGTCATATACAAATTTTATTACTTTTAACAAATTCAATCATAGTTTAATTTAACAATACTTTAGATTTAGTTTAGTGACTATTCTAGACTGCACAAGAAGTTTTCCGATTCGCGATATAATTCCGTATCGATATCGTGGTAGTGATAAAACGTGATATAGTAATACTGGTATCGACACTTCTAGGAATCATTGACACTTTTGGTGGCCAAATATCACCCTTTGCCTGAAATACATTTCTACGTTTTTCCGATTAACGTTTGTGTCATATACAAATTTTATTACTTTCAACAAATTCAATCATCGTTTAATTTAACAATACTTTAGATTTAGTTTAGTGACTATTCTAGACTGCACCAGAATTTTTCTGATTCGCGATATAATTCCGTATCGATATCGTGGTAGTGATAAAACGTGATATCGGTAATACTGGTATCGACACTTCTAGGAATCATTGACTCTTTTGGTGGACAAATATCACCCTTTGCCTGAAATTCATTTCTACGTTTTTCCGATTAACGTTTGTGTCATATACAAATTTTATTACTTTTAACAAATTCACTCATCGTTTAATTTAACAATACTTTAGATTTAGTTTAGTGACTATTCTAGACTGCACAAGAAGTTTTCCGATTCGCGATATAATTCCGTATCGATATCGTGGTAGTGATAAAACGTGATATAGGTAATACTGGTATCGACACTTCTAGGAATCATTGACACTTTTGGTGGACAAATATCACCCTTTGCCTGAAATACATTTCTACGTTTTTCCGATTAACGTTTGTGTCATATACAAATTTTATTACTTTCAACAAATTCAATCATCGTTTAATTTAACAATACTTTAGATTTAGTTTAGTGACTATTCTAGACTGCACAAGAATTTTTCTGATTCGCGATATAATTCCGTATCGATATCGTGGTAGTGATAAAACGTGATATAGGTAATACTGGTATCGACACTTCTAGGAATCATTGACACTTTTGGTGGACAAATATCACCCTTTGCCTGAAATACATTTCTACATTTTTCCGATTAACGTTTGTGTCATATACAAATTTTATTACTTTTAACAAATTCAATCATAGTTTAATTTAACAATACTTTAGATTTAGTTTAGTGACTATTCTAGACTGCACAAGAAGTTTTCCGATTCGCGATATAATTCCGTATCGATATCGTGGTAGTGATAAAACGTGATATAGTAATACTGGTATCGACACTTCTAGGAATCATTGACACTTTTGGTGGCCAAATATCACCCTTTGCCTGAAATACATTTCTACGTTTTTCCGATTAACGTTTGTGTCATATACAAATTTTATTACTTTCAACAAATTCAATCATCGTTTAATTTAACAATACTTTAGATTTAGTTTAGTGACTATTCTAGACTGCACCAGAATTTTTCTGATTCGCGATATAATTCCGTATCGATATCGTGGTAGTGATAAAACGTGATATCGGTAATACTGGTATCGACACTTCTAGGAATCATTGACTCTTTTGGTGGACAAATATCACCCTTTGCCTGAAATTCATTTCTACGTTTTTCCGATTAACGTTTGTGTCATATACAAATTTTATTACTTTTAACAAATTCACTCATCGTTTAATTTAACAATACTTTAGATTTAGTTTAGTGACTATTCTAGACTGCACAAGAAGTTTTCCGATTCGCGATATAATTCCGTATCGATATCGTGGTAGTGATAAAACGTGATATAGGTAATACTGGTATCGACACTTCTAGGAATCATTGACACTTTTGGTGGACAAATATCACCCTTTGCCTGAAATACATTTCTACGTTTTTCCGATTAACGTTTGTGTCATATACAAATTTTATTACTTTCAACAAATTCAATCATCGTTTAATTTAACAATACTTTAGATTTAGTTTAGTGACTATTCTAGACTGCACAAGAATTTTTCTGATTCGCGATATAATTCCGTATCGATATCGTGGTAGTGATAAAACGTGATATCGGTAATACTGGTATCGACACTTCTAGGAATCATTGACTCTTTTGGTGGACAAATATCACCCTTTGCCTGAAATTCATTTCTACGTTTTTCCGATTAACGTTTGTGTCATATACAAATTTTATTACTTTTAACAAATTCACTCATCGTTTAATTTAACAATACTTTAGATTTAGTTTAGTGACTATTCTAGACTGCACAAGAGGTTTTCCGATTCGCGATATAATTCCGTATCGATATCGTGGTAGTGATAAAACGTGATATCAGTAATACTGGTATCGACACTTCTAGGAATCATTGACACTTTTAGTGGACAAATATCACCCTTTGCCTGAAATACATTTCTACGTTTTTCCGATTAACGTTTGTGTCATATACAAATTTTATTACTTTTAACAAATTCAATCATAGTTTAATTTAACAATACTTTAGATTTAGTTTAGTGACTATTCTAGACTGCACAAGAAGTTTTCCGATTCGCGATATAATTCCGTATCGATATCGTGGTAGTGATAAAACGTGATATCAGTAATACTGGTATCGACACTTCTAGGAATCATTGACACTTTTAGTGGACAAATATCACCCTTTGCCTGAAATACATTTCTACGTTTTTCCGATTAACGTTTGTGTCATATACAAATTTTATTACTTTTAACAAATTCAATCATAGTTTAATTTAACAATACTTTAGATTTAGTTTAGTGACTATTCTAGACTGCACAAGAAGTTTTCTGATTCGCGAGATAATTCCGTATCGATATCGTGGTAGTGATAAAACTTGATATCGGTAATACTGGTATCGACACTTCTAGGAATCATTGACACTTTTGGTGGACAAATATCACCCTTTGCTTGAAATACATTTCTACGTTTTTCCGATTAACGTTTGTGTCATATACAAATTTTATTACTTTTAACAAATTCAATCATAGTTTAATTTAACAATACTTTAGATTTAGTTTAGTGACTATTCTAGACTGCACAAGAAGTTTTCCGATTCGCGATATAATTCCCTATCGATATCGTGGTAGTGATAAAACGTGATATCGGTAATACTGGTATCGACACTTCTAGGAATCATTGACACTTTTGGTGGACAAATATCACCCTTTGCCTGAAATACATTTCTACGTTTTTCCGATTAACGTTTGTGTCATATACAAATTTTATTACTTTTAACAAATTCAATCATAGTTTAATTTAACAATACTTTAGATTTAGTTTAGTGACTATTCTAGACTGCACAAGAAGTTTTCCGATTCGCGATATAATTCCGTATCGATATCGTGGTAGTGATAAAACGTGATATTGGTAATACTGGTATCGACACTTCTAGGAATCATTGACACTTTTGGTGGACAAATATCACCCTTTGCCTGAAATACATTTCTACGTTTTTCCGATTAACGTTTGTGTCATATACAAATTTTATTACTTTTAACAAATTCACTCATCGCTTAATTTAACAATACTTTAGATTTAGTTTAGTGACTATTCTAGACTGCACAAGAAGTTTTCCGATTCGCGATATAATTCCGTATCGATATCGTGGTAGTGATAAAACGTGATATAGGTAATACTGGTATCGACACTTCTAGGAATCATTGACACTTTTGGTGGACAAATATCACCCTTTGCCTGAAATACATTTCTACGTTTTTCCGATTAACGTTTTTGTCATTTACAAATTTTATTACTTTTATCAAATTCAATCATCGTTTAATTTAACAATACTTTAGATTTAGTTTAGTAACTATTCTAGACTGCACAAGAAGTTTTCCGATTCGCGATATAATTCCGTATCGATATCGTGGTAGTGATAAAACGTGATATAGGTAATACTGGTATCGACACTTCTAGGAATCATTGACACTTTTGGTGAACAAATATCACCCTTTGCCTGAAATACATTTCTACGTTTTTCCGATTAACGTTTGTGTCATATACAAATTTTATTACTTTTAACAAATTCAATCATCGTTTAATTTAACAATACTTTAGATTTAGTTTAGTGACTATTCCAGACTGCACAAGAAGTTTTCTGATTCGCGATATAATTCCGTATCGATATCGTGGTAGTGATAAAACGTGATATCTGTAATACTGGTATCGACACTTCTAGGAATCATTGACACTTTTGGTGGACAAATATCACCCTTTGCCTGAAATACATTTCTATGTTTCTCCGATTAACGTTTGTGTCATATACAAATTTTATTACTTTTAACAAATTCAATCATAGTTTAATTTAACAATACTTTAGATTTAGTTTAGTGACTATTCTAGACTGCACAAGAAGTTTTCCAATTCGCGATATAATTCCGTATCGATATAGTGGTAGTGATAAAACGTGATATCGGTAATACTGGTATCGACACTTCTAGGAATCATTGACACTTTTGGTGGACAAATATCACCCTTTGCCTGAAATACATTTCTACGTTTTTCCGATTAACGTTTGTGTCATATACAAATTTTATTACTTTTAACAAATTCAATCATAGTTTAATTTAACAATACTTTAGATTTAGTTTAGTGACTATTCTAGACTGCACAAGAAGTTTTCCGATTCGCGATATAATTCCGTATCGATATCGTGGTAGTGATAAAACGTGATATCGGTAATACTGGTATTGACACTTCTAGGAATCATTGACACTTTCGGTGGACAAATATCACCCTTTGCCTGATTTTGCCACCCTTTTTCCGATTAACGTTTGTGTCATATACAAATTTTATTACTTTTAACAAATTCAATCATCGTTTAATTTAACAATACTTTAGATTTAGTTTAGTGACTATTCTAGACTGCACAAGAAGTTTTCCGATTCGCGATATAATTCCGTATCGATATCGTGGTAGTGATAAAACGTGATATCGGTAATACTGGTATCGACACTTCTAGGAATCATTGACACTTTTTGTGGACAAATATCACCCTTTGCCTGAAATACATTTCTACGTTTTTCCGATTAACGTTTGTGTCATATACAAATTTTATTACTTTTAACAAATTCACTCATCGTTTAATTTAACAATACTTTAGATTTAGTTTAGTGACTATTCTAGACTGCACAAGAAGTTTTCCGATTCGCGATATAATTCCGTATCTATATCGTGGTAGTGATAAAACGTGATATCGGTAATACTGGTATCGACACTTCTAGGAATAATTGACACTTTTGGTGGACAAATATCACCCTTTGCCTGAAATACATTTCTACGTTTTTCCGATTAACGTTTGTGTCATATACAAATTTTATTACTTTTAACAAATTCAATCATAGTTTAATTTAACAATACTTTAGATTTAGTTTAGTGACTATTCTAGACTGCACAAGAAGTTTTCTGATTCGCGATATAATTCCGTATCGATATCGTGGTAGTGATAAAACGTGATATCGGTAATACTGGTATCGACACTTCTAGGAATCATTGACACTTTTGGTGGGCAAATATCACCCTTTGCCTGAAATACATTTCTACGTTTTTCCGATTAACGTTTGTGTCATATACAAATTATATTACTTTTAACAATTTCAATCATAGTTTAATTTAACAATACTTTAGATTTAGTTTAGTGACTATTCTAGACTGCACAAGAAGTTTTCCAATTCGCGATATAATTCCGTATCGATATCGTGGTAGTGATAAAACGTGATATTGGTAATACTGGTATCGACACTTCTAGGAATCATTGGCACTTTTGGTGGACAAATATCACCCTTTGCCTGAAATACATTTCTACGTTTTTCCGATTAACGTTTGTGTCATATACAAATTTTATTACTTTTAACAAATTCAATCATAGTTTAATTTAACAATACTTTAGATTTAGTTTAGTGACTATTCTAGACTGCACAAGAAGTTTTCCAATTCGCGATATAATTCCGTATCGATATCGTGGTAGTGATAAAACGTGATATCGGTAATACTGGTATCGACACTTCTAGGAATCATTGACACTTTTGGTGGACAAATATCACCCTTTGCCTGAAATACATTTCTAAATTTTTCCGATTAACGTTTGTGTCATATACAAATTTTATTACTTTTAACAAATTCAATCATAGTTTAATTTAACAATACTTTAGATTTAGTTTAGTGACTATTCTAGACTGCACAAGAAGTTTTCCGATTCGCGATATAATTCCGTATCGATATCGTGGTAGTGATAAAACGTGATATAGTAATACTGGTATCGACACTTCTAGGAATCATTGACACTTTTGGTGGCCAAATATCACCCTTTGCCTGAAATACATTTCTACGTTTTTCCGATTAACGTTTGTGTCATATACAAATTTTATTACTTTCAACAAATTCAATCATCGTTTAATTTAACAATACTTTAGATTTAGTTTAGTGACTATTCTAGACTGCACAAGAATTTTTCTGATTCGCGATATAATTCCGTATCGATATCGTGGTAGTGATAAAACGTGATATCGGTAATACTGGTATCGACACTTCTAGGAATCATTGACTCTTTTGGTGGACAAATATCACCCTTTGCCTGAAATTCATTTCTACGTTTTTCCGATTAACGTTTGTGTCATATACAAATTTTATTACTTTTAACAAATTCACTCATCGTTTAATTTAACAATACTTTAGATTTAGTTTAGTGACTATTCTAGACTGCACAAGAAGTTTTCCGATTCGCGATATAATTCCGTATCGATATCGTGGTAGTGATAAAACGTGATATAGGTAATACTGGTATCGACACTTCTAGGAATCATTGACACTTTTGGTGGACAAATATCACCCTTTGCCTGAAATACATTTCTACGTTTTTCCGATTAACGTTTGTGTCATATACAAATTTTATTACTTTCAACAAATTCAATCATCGTTTAATTTAACAATACTTTAGATTTAGTTTAGTGACTATTCTAGACTGCACAAGAATTTTTCTGATTCGCGATATAATTCCGTATCGATATCGTGGTAGTGATAAAACGTGATATCGGTAATACTGGTATCGACACTTCTAGGAATCATTGACTCTTTTGGTGGACAAATATCACCCTTTGCCTGAAATTCATTTCTACGTTTTTCCGATTAACGTTTGTGTCATATACAAATTTTATTACTTTTAACAAATTCACTCATCGTTTAATTTAACAATACTTTAGATTTAGTTTAGTGACTATTCTAGACTGCACAAGAGGTTTTCCGATTCGCGATATAATTCCGTATCGATATCGTGGTAGTGATAAAACGTGATATAGGTAATACTGGTATCGACACTTCTAGGAATCATTGACACTTTTTGTGGACAAATATCACCCTTTGCCTGAAATACATTTCTACGTTTTTCCGATTAACGTTTGTGTCATATACAAATTTTATTACTTTTAACAAATTCACTCATCGTTTAATTTAACAATACTTTAGATTTAGTTTAGTGACTATTCTAGACTGCACAAGAAGTTTTCCGATTCGCGATATAATTCCGTATCTATATCGTGGTAGTGATAAAACGTGATATCGGTAATACTGGTATCGACACTTCTAGGAATCATTGACACTTTTGGTGGACAAATATCACCCTTTGCCTGAAATACATTTCTACGTTTTTCCGATTAACGTTTGTGTCATATACAAATTTTATTACTTTTAACAAATTCAATCATAGTTTAATTTAACAATACTTTAGATTTAGTTTAGTGACTATTCTAGACTGCACAAGAAGTTTTCAGATTCGCGATATAATTCCGTATCGATATCGTGGTAGTGATAAAACGTGATATCGGTAATACTGGTATCGACACTTCTAGGAATCATTGACACTTTTGGTGGGCAAATATCACCCTTTGCCTGAAATACATTTCTACGTTTTTCCGATTAACGTTTGTGTCATATACAAATTATATTACTTTTAACAATTTCAATCATAGTTTAATTTAACAATACTTTAGATTTAGTTTAGTGACTATTCTAGACTGCACAAGAAGTTTTCCAATTCGCGATATAATTCCGTATCGATATCGTGGTAGTGATAAAACGTGATATTGGTAATACTGGTATCGACACTTCTAGGAATCATTGGCACTTTTGGTGGACAAATATCACCCTTTGCCTGAAATACATTTCTACGTTTTTCCGATTAACGTTTGTGTCATATACAAATTTTATTACTTTTAACAAATTCAATCATAGTTTAATTTAACAATACTTTAGATTTAGTTTAGTGACTATTCTAGACTGCACAAGAAGTTTTCCAATTCGCGATATAATTCCGTATCGATATCGTGGTAGTGATAAAACGTGATATCTGTAATACTGGTATCGACACTTCTAGGAATCATTGACACTTTTTGTGGACAAATATCACCCTTTGCCTGAAATACATTTCTACGTTTTTCCGATTAACGTTTGTGTCATATACAAATTTTATTACTTTTAACAAATTCACTCATCGTTTAATTTAACAATACTTTAGATTTAGTTTAGTGACTATTCTAGACTGCACAAGAAGTTTTCCGATTCGCGATATAATTCCGTATCTATATCGTGGTAGTGATAAAACGTGATATCGGTAATACTGGTATCGACACTTCTAGGAATCATTGACACTTTTGGTGGTCAAATATCACCCTTTGCCTGAAATACATTTCTACGTTTCTCCGATTAACGTTTGTGTCATATACAAATTTTATTACTTTTAACAAATTCAATCATAGTTTAATTTAACAATACTTTAGATTTAGTTTAGTGACTATTCTAGACTGCACAAGAAGTTTTGTGATTCGCGATATAATTCCGTATCGATATCGTGGTAGTGATAAAACGTGATATCGGTAATACTGGTATCGACACTTCTAGGAATCATTGACACTTTTGGTGGGCAAATATCACCCTTTGCCTGAAATACATTTCTACGTTTTTCCGATTAACGTTTGTGTCATATACAAATTATATTACTTTTAACAATTTCAATCATAGTTTAATTTAACAATACTTTAGATTTAGTTTAGTGACTATTCTAGACTGCACAAGAAGTTTTCCAATTCGCGATATAATTCCGTATCGATATCGTGGTAGTGATAAAACGTGATATTGGTAATACTGGTATCGACACTTCTAGGAATCATTGGCACTTTTGGTGGACAAATATCACCCTTTGCCTGAAATACATTTCTACGTTTTTCCGATTAACGTTTGTGTCATATACAAATTTTATTACTTTTAACAAATTCAATCATAGTTTAATTTAACAATACTTTAGATTTAGTTTAGTGACTATTCTAGACTGCACAAGAAGTTTTCCAATTCGCGATATAATTCCGTATCGATATCGTGGTAGTGATAAAACGTGATATCGGTAATACTGGTATCGACACTTCTAGGAATCATTGACACTTTTGGTGGACAAATATCACCCTTTGCCTGAAATACATTTCTACATTTTTCCGATTAACGTTTGTGTCATATACAAATTTTATTACTTTTAACAAATTCAATCATAGTTTAATTTAACAATACTTTAGATTTAGTTTAGTGACTATTCTAGACTGCACAAGAAGTTTTCCGATTCGCGATATAATTCCGTATCGATATCGTGGTAGTGATAAAACGTGATATAGTAATACTGGTATCGACACTTCTAGGAATCATTGACACTTTTGGTGGCCAAATATCACCCTTTGCCTGAAATACATTTCTACGTTTTTCCGATTAACGTTTGTGTCATATACAAATTTTATTACTTTCAACAAATTCAATCATCGTTTAATTTAACAATACTTTAGATTTAGTTTAGTGACTATTCTAGACTGCACCAGAATTTTTCTGATTCGCGATATAATTCCGTATCGATATCGTGGTAGTGATAAAACGTGATATCGGTAATACTGGTATCGACACTTCTAGGAATCATTGACTCTTTTGGTGGACAAATATCACCCTTTGCCTGAAATTCATTTCTACGTTTTTCCGATTAACGTTTGTGTCATATACAAATTTTATTACTTTTAACAAATTCACTCATCGTTTAATTTAACAATACTTTAGATTTAGTTTAGTGACTATTCTAGACTGCACAAGAAGTTTTCCGATTCGCGATATAATTCCGTATCGATATCGTGGTAGTGATAAAACGTGATATAGGTAATACTGGTATCGACACTTCTAGGAATCATTGACACTTTTGGTGGACAAATATCACCCTTTGCCTGAAATACATTTCTACGTTTTTCCGATTAACGTTTGTGTCATATACAAATTTTATTACTTTCAACAAATTCAATCATCGTTTAATTTAACAATACTTTAGATTTAGTTTAGTGACTATTCTAGACTGCACAAGAATTTTTCTGATTCGCGATATAATTCCGTATCGATATCGTGGTAGTGATAAAACGTGATATCGGTAATACTGGTATCGACACTTCTAGGAATCATTGACACTTTTGGTGGACAAATATCACCCTTTGCCTGAAATACATTTCTACATTTTTCCGATTAACGTTTGTGTCATATACAAATTTTATTACTTTTAACAAATTCAATCATAGTTTAATTTAACAATACTTTAGATTTAGTTTAGTGACTATTCTAGACTGCACAAGAAGTTTTCCGATTCGCGATATAATTCCGTATCGATATCGTGGTAGTGATAAAACGTGATATAGTAATACTGGTATCGACACTTCTAGGAATCATTGACACTTTTGGTGGCCAAATATCACCCTTTGCCTGAAATACATTTCTACGTTTTTCCGATTAACGTTTGTGTCATATACAAATTTTATTACTTTCAACAAATTCAATCATCGTTTAATTTAACAATACTTTAGATTTAGTTTAGTGACTATTCTAGACTGCACCAGAATTTTTCTGATTCGCGATATAATTCCGTATCGATATCGTGGTAGTGATAAAACGTGATATCGGTAATACTGGTATCGACACTTCTAGGAATCATTGACTCTTTTGGTGGACAAATATCACCCTTTGCCTGAAATTCATTTCTACGTTTTTCCGATTAACGTTTGTGTCATATACAAATTTTATTACTTTTAACAAATTCACTCATCGTTTAATTTAACAATACTTTAGATTTAGTTTAGTGACTATTCTAGACTGCACAAGAAGTTTTCCGATTCGCGATATAATTCCGTATCGATATCGTGGTAGTGATAAAACGTGATATAGGTAATACTGGTATCGACACTTCTAGGAATCATTGACACTTTTGGTGGACAAATATCACCCTTTGCCTGAAATACATTTCTACGTTTTTCCGATTAACGTTTGTGTCATATACAAATTTTATTACTTTCAACAAATTCAATCATCGTTTAATTTAACAATACTTTAGATTTAGTTTAGTGACTATTCTAGACTGCACAAGAATTTTTCTGATTCGCGATATAATTCCGTATCGATATCGTGGTAGTGATAAAACGTGATATCGGTAATACTGGTATCGACACTTCTAGGAATCATTGACTCTTTTGGTGGACAAATATCACCCTTTGCCTGAAATTCATTTCTACGTTTTTCCGATTAACGTTTGTGTCATATACAAATTTTATTACTTTTAACAAATTCACTCATCGTTTAATTTAACAATACTTTAGATTTAGTTTAGTGACTATTCTAGACTGCACAAGAGGTTTTCCGATTCGCGATATAATTCCGTATCGATATCGTGGTAGTGATAAAACGTGATATCGGTAATACTGGTATCGACACTTCTAGGAATCATTGACACTTTTGGTGGACAAATATCACCCTTTGCCTGAAATACATTTCTACGTTTTTCTGATTAACGTTTGTGTCTTATACAAATTTTGTTACTTTTAACAAATGCACTCATCGTTTAATTTTACAACACTTTACATTTAGTTTAGTGACTACTCTAGACTGCACAAGAAGTTTTCTGATTCGTGATATAATACCGCATCGATATCGTGGTAGTGATAAAACGTGATATCGGTAATACTGGTATCGACACTTCTAGGAATCATTGACACTTTTGGTGGACAAATATCACCCTTTGCCTGAAATACATTTCTACGTTTTTCCGATTAACGTTTGTGTCTTATACAAATTTTGTTACTTTTAACAAATGCACTCATCGTTTAATTTAACAATACTTTAGATTTAGTTTAGTGGCTATTCTAGACTGCACAAGAAGTTTTCTGATTCGTGATATAATACCGCATCGATATCGTGGTATCGATAAAACGTGATATCGATTATACTGGTATCGATCAGTGGATCAATACTTCTAGAAATCATTGACATTTTCAATGCACAAATATTACCCTTTGCCTTAAATATGTTCCTACGTATGTCAAAAGCCGTCTTGTCATTTAGCAATGTCATCATGAAAATTCGTCGCATTCGCTTCCGGAATGCGACCACTTCCAATATGATCAATACCCTAATATTACTCGGGGGCAAGGGGGGACATTTTTCTTCGGGTGCAGAATCTGAACCAGCAGCATCTGATAAAGGTGTTCTTTTGTATTCCTTGTAAGGGGGCCCTTTTGGCCTTTTGGTCGGGAGAGGGGTGTCACTGTCTTCGTTCGTTCACTCATGTCACACGTATGTTAATTGATCTATTGTTTACAGTTATGGAGGATAGCGGTCCAATGTCAAACATCAAGTCATTAAAACTATCATTAATTAACCATGATGGAAACGTTGATGGAGGTGTTGTTAGGGTTGGAAGTTACACGGAACTAAAGAACAAAGGTATGGTTACTTTCGGTTCTGTCTTATTTGCGCTGAAAATATTTTTGATAGCAAAGGGTTTCGACAAAGCCTAAAAGTTGAAATTTGTATTACAAACACAGATGAATCGATAAATCTTGGGGAATTATTACAAATTGAGAAGTTGAATTGAAGTTTTTTAATTTTGCCTCACTGAGTGCAAGGGGATCTGAGGTTCATGAGGGTCCTCTGTGGTAACAGTGTTATTGGTATAAATGGAAATTTGAGACCATTACGATGCTCTGGGACAGTTTTATAAATGGTATAACTTTATTATCCTCATTTACCTCTTGTGTGTGTTGGATTTCTTTAACTTATAATGTCATCTAAGAGTGTTTGAATTGCCCTAAGTTTAGACGAACTGGAATAACGGAACCTGTTAAAATAGTTGTTTAGCCCTGGAAAACGGTATAGCCCTGCATAGTTGTTTAGCCCTGAAAAATAGTTGTTTAACCCTGTGTTCCATTTCCTTTTATAGTTGACCTAACGTCTTAACTTGAAAATTATGAATATTTCGACAACTTTAAAGGAATATTCGTCATTTTTCGTATCCGAATACAGTTTTAATATTTGTTTTATATGAATTACTTAAAGGGAATAATTCCCACAAGTTCAGTCGTACTAGAAGATCGGTCACATAGCCTGATAAAATATTGCTTGGCCTTGATAAACGCTATTTTCCGTTTCCTTTTGCTGGTGATCTGATGTTTTAACTTGGAAATATTGATGAATTTAGCAATTTTATAGGAATTTTTGAAGTATTTTGTATCAGAATACAATTTTTAATGTTTGGTTTATTTGGGTGACCTAAGGGGACTAATTGCCATAAGTTCAGACATTGTAGAACAACGGTCTCATAGCCTGATAAGTATTTGCTTGGCCTTGAAAAAGGGCTGTGTTCCATTTCCTTTTGCTGTTGACCTAACGTTTTAACTTAAAATATTGTGAATCTGAGATATTTTAAAGGAATGTTCGAAATTCTTCGTATCAGAATACAATTCTTAGCGATTGTTTTATTTGGCTTACCTAAAATTGAGCCGAGTCGCTCCTTACTTACAGTTCGTTTCCACGAACTCTTTTATACATTCACCTTAACATATAAAATCTTGTTTTCATCTTAACTTCATGCATAAAGCTGACATGTTCTTAGTTACTGAAACAAGGTCGTACACATCTATCGTGAATATACTTCAGTTGGTTATGCGTCAGGTTATTGGTGCTTAATTTTCAAAACAGGGCTATCGACATCGTGAATGGTGGTACTAATTATAATTCTACAAATACATGTCTAAGTGGGAGTCGTTGCAACGGGGTCATTGTTGTCGTTGCAACATATCTAAATGATTCAGGTCAATCATTGCGACGGGCGAAATCGAGGGAAAATATTTCTTCACTCTAAAGCTGAAGTGGCCTGTCCTGACAAAATCAATCAAATTTATCACTTGCCCACAACAAGGTATCCTCGCAGCCGAAAAAAGGAAAGAATTTAAACTATAACAATAAAAAACTAAATATAAATTAACAAACTTTAAAAAAGGAAAGAACATAAAATAACAAGAGAAAAAAAAAATCGTAACCATTTAACGTTGTAAAAATCGTAAGCATACAACGTTCCCAAGAACGTTGACAGAATTGACAGAAAAAATTCCAAGACACTGTAAGGAATTCCATAGAGGTAAATCGAGGAAACCGTCTCCTAGAAGACCATAGATAAGTTTAAATCTATTACAGTGCATTACTAGAAAATGGAACCTAGCGCAACTTTAACCTCAAAGATCATCTGTGATTTTCTTCATAATTATTCTAAGCATTAAGTATTCTTAAATATTATCTTAATATTGATAAGTATTAATGGTGAATTCCAGGATGGAAATTGCAAATTAATTCGTATTTACTTCAAATTTAATACAAATTAACTGCGAATCTGGAACAGAAACAGAATTAGAATATTTAGTTAGTGGGTTACTAAACTTAATACAAACTGAATGGCTCATTGATTGCAGATTCTTATGATGTGATTTTCGCTTTCAATAGTTTTTGTATACGTTGTCTTGATTTCTTTCCTGGGTGCATCATTTGGTGGAAAAAAAAATGTCTGTGAATTTATGTGTTGGGATTTTGGATTTCAATAATTGAATATTCGCCACAGTTTTTTGAGCAACACGCATGCAAATCTTTGAATTCTAATTTTGGTTGAATTGAAACACATTTAGTAGATGGTGTTCATGGTGTCACGTTCATGGTGTTTCTTGATTTAGGATATGCGTTCATATATCGTGAATATACTTCAGGTGCATATACCCTTCTGGCAAAAAGAGATAGGTGCTTGATTATTCAAAACAAGGCCTTCGACATACATCGTGAATGGGGGTACTACTTTTAGTTCTACAAATACATATCTAAATGGGAGCATTGCTTAGCCAAAACATTGGTATACACCAATTCTCAGAAAATTTTTAGGCAGAAGTTGATCGGCACTTCAATGTTTTTTGAACCCTGTCTATAGCTTTGTGTTTTGAATCATGATGTTGTTTTTTTAATACTGAAAACGCCTTCACAGTTGGAATCGTAGTTTATCCAGGATATAGGTGTCAGCTTTATCAAAAATTTCAAACAGGATGTTGATTGGGTGATCAATCGGTTTCCTAATAAGCTTTTTAAATTTTATTTGAGATAATAATAATTATGATTTATTTCTCCCTCACCATGTAATTTAAGAAGTGGAATATAAAAAAAAAGCAAAATAAAAAAATATGAAGCGAAAATAAATTAAGCTGAAATCGCTGAAAATTTGTCGCGCTACGGTGACTACTCGGATAAGTGGGCCACTAACACTCAGTGTTGCATCAACATGAACCTCGTGATTCCGGCTAAGCTATTTTATTGTATTGTGCTTGTTTTTAGTTATTTTTTTTTTGTTGGTTGTTTATTTTTGTTGTTTTTTATAATCGTTTGCTGGAATAAAAATTTTTGAAATGAATTGAATAAGCATAATTTTAAGCTTGAGGATTTGCGGCCTCACAAGACAACTTAAATATCAAGCTAAGCAAAAACCCGCATGACCTTCTTGTCTCTGTATCTTTGGCAAAAAATTTCTTGAATGCCTAGAATACATCATCTTATTATCACTGATATCACAAGGATTTGGTACTTGAGCCGATTCCTCAAAGTTTCATTCGCCTGTATTTACAACTTTATTTAAAATATCAAAGGAAATCAACCCGTCAAGCAACTATCTACTCTAAGGACTTAAGGGAATTCGATGCCTTAAATCATTCCGCGAGCCTTAGTGCCGACTGATCCTCTCAGAGACAAAGTGCCCCCTAGCAAATTGTCTGAGGACTAGACACCATTGAGAACTTTGAGTGTCTGTGGTTTGACTAGAAAATTTGACGTCCCCTGTGTCGGGAAGGCTTATAATCAAAGCGGGTAACACAACAGGAAATTCCTAAAAAGGCCAAATGTCCTGAATAATATTTTTCTAGAATACATCATCTTATTATCACTGATATCACAAGGATTTGGTACTTGAGCCGATTCCTCAAAGTTTCATTCGCCTGTATTTACAACTTTATTTAAAATATCAAAGGAAATCAACCCGTCAAGCAACTATCTACTCTAAGGACTTAAGGGAATTCGATGCCTTAAATCATTCCGTGAGCCTTAGTGCCGACTGATCCTCTCAGAGACAAAGGGCCCACTAGCAAATTGTCTGGGGACTAGACACCATTGAGAACTATTGAGTGTCTGTGGTTTGACTAGAAAATTTGACGTCCCCTGTGTCGGGAAGATTTATAATCAAAGCGGGTAACACAACAGGAAATTCCCAAAAAGGCCAAATGTCCTGAATAATATTTTCTTTGAGCTCATTTTTAGCGTTTCCCTAGCAGGCAGCGTAGAAAATTTTTACGGACTGCCCTTATCTGAACTTATAAAATTCGGCTCTGTTTAATCGAAAAAACTAAAATTTGCACTTTCTTAATTACGTAAATTTCATTAAAACTAAACATTTCTATCTCCAGTTAAAAACGAGAGAAGTTCAATGGTTTTTGTAAGATTTCTGGGAAAGTAAGTGTTCGCTTTTAGTTTTCTCTCGTTTATTTGGATCTCCTATTCAAGCTCTACAAGTTATGGCCAGACCGCCCAATCAGTTCTAGATAGTTTTGCCACACAAACTAAAGAAGTTTATAAGAGACGAGATAGGGCGATCCCTTAAGGTATCAAATTCCTTAATTTTGAAAAATTTAGTGACAAATAAAACTACATATTTAGCTCGTGATTGGTTCTTCAGTGTGAGATTAAGCAGGTCATACGACCATGTGATAACTTTTTCCGTATATGTAATTTGCAATGAAACTTTCTGCGTCACATTTTTTTTAATTGTTGGTATGTTTTGTATTTTTCCTGTCTCTATCAGATACGTAGCAATTGAATCCTCAAACAACGACAGACACAAGCTGCCAAATCTTCCGAAAACATGGAGAATTATAAGGAACGTCATCTGTATTGTGCTAGATTGGGGTACGATGAAAAATGATTCTTCGCGGAGCCTCTGTTGCAAAATGAGGAGCCTGGGGCGTCAACTCCTGAAAATTTACAGGGGTTCGGATGAGGGTTTTTCGGTTTTGTATAGTGAAAATACGAAAAGATATTTCTTAGAATCCAAAGATAGTGAGTACGTTAGATTTTTCATTATTTTTTAAAAAGATTATGAAAAAATGTAAAATCTATAAAACCTAAGATTTAAAACCGAGGAGGCGATTGCCCTCTCCCTCCCCCTCCCCCTTTAAAGAATAGGCTATGACGAAAAAAAGTATACTCAGTATAATTTTACATTGAATTTTCGTTCAATTTCAAATTTCTCAGTGGAGAGATCCTCAAACAGTTCTGAGCAAAATATTCATCTCCTATCATTGCATCTCCTGGTTTCAGGTGGTTCTAGGCGTTTACCCTCCCGCGGAAATACCCCCCCCCCCGGAAAATCCCCTGCGGGAAATACCACCCCCCCCCCCGTGGAAATTAAGGCTTTGCAAATCTGAGAATTTTATTTGATTTTATTTTTTATTTTTCCGTAGGGGGGAACGCATTTTGGTACTAAAAGTCGAGAACACACCAGTTTTTTCGTTACTTTTTTTGTTACTTTAGAAATAAATTTTGGCTATAGCTTTGCACATTAGGGGGGGGGGGAGTATAGCCGGTCTACATGCAAAATGTGTTCGGTAGAATTATTTGGGATTTTAGATAGATAGATAGAGAAGTGTATTTTAAAGCCAAATATACGGCCATGAACATAGTAAAATAATATAAACGAAAGGCACAAATAACATAAACTTTGATCAGTGATAAATTGAAACTGATATGGAAAACTGATATTAAATCAGTGAATTTCGTAACAACAATTGGCTTGGGATTATAGTGACGTATTATCCTGTCCTATGTCTATCAATTAATTCGTTGGTGATAGACTTTTGGCGAGAAGTGGATGTTTTTCTTGAAGCTTTTGGTGAATTTGAGATTGGATAATTGTTGATTGAGTATTTATTTTTCGTGAAATGGGATGTCAGAAAACAGTGATGATGCTTAGCAGGTTCCATGGATCACTGGGCCAGCTTTCCATAGAGTTGATAGCCACTGCAGCCGTGGGCCTGCCCACGTGTAAGATAAGTCTATTTCCTGCCTTTTGTCTTTTTCTTTTTCCTGCCTTTTCTTCGAAGCCGTGATGCCCTTGTTTCAGGATGATGACCTTGCCCTGGCAAGCTTTGCGAGATATCCTTTATGGCGAGTCAGAATTCTCCGTTCTGTTGCAGATAAATCTGGTCGATTTAAGTACCAAATATTTTGTTACGTATCGCATGAAGTTGAAAGGGTTTTGGAACAAAATTTAAAAAGTTTCGAATCAAACAAAACCGAAGCTATGAAAAAAGTTGGAAAGGGAGTTAAAGGCTCTTTTGAGGAACTCGCTCTCAAGCCCGCTTATTTATAAAAAATCGGCCGCAAGTTCACATACTCTTGGGCTTATTGAACTAACTCTTCATGATGTAGCAGTAACAACATGAAATCCGAAACAGGCTATTGGACAGAAAGTTAATGAGGCATTCTAAAATCACCCCTCGACCGCGCCATCCACTGCTGAAATTCAAAAGATAAATGGCGTAGTTCACGATGCGATAATATTGGAATTTACTCCGAGATTTGACAGGATTGAAAAAGACCTGAAAATATCTCAAAATCAACTGGAATTACTTGAAAATCGAGTTGCTAGAGTTGAAAACAAGCTTGATGATGCTGACCAAGAGTTGAGACTGGATTACAGGTCAATGGTGTCAAGCAACCCCCGGTGTTGAAGTAAAAGATGCAACAATGAATATTATACGTAATAAGATGGCGTTCTCAAATCTTGCTTATAGCGAAGTTATATCTTTGCATAGGTTTCGGCTGAACTCTAATGATATCCGCTCTGATAAAATTGTTCCAGCTATAGTAAAGTTCAAAGACCGCAACACAGCTGTGAAAGTTTTTGCTTGCAAAAAAAACCTTGTGAACACGAAGATTTTTGTGGCGGAGAACCTAACAAAGAAAAAAAGAGAAAATATAGAGAAAGAAAGAGAAAAAAAGAGAAAATGCTGCAAGGGAAAAATACGGCAATAAGTTGGTGTGGTCAAACCAAGGTCGGATCTATGTCCGTCCGGAGAATGCAACTTCTGCTCGTAGACTTTCGTCTCTGAATGACATATTCGATCGTGATTGAGTGTCCTGTTTTTTTGTTTTTTTTTGTATTTTAATTTTGAGTCTTTCTATGTGTTTATTTATTCTTATTATTCAATTATTCCTATTTTCTTTTTTCCAGTTTATGTATGGGTTTTATCCCTAATGAAGAAAACAAGATCGTGGCTTTTTATTTTACTTTCTTATTATGGTAAGTCTACTCCCAATACCTCAGTTGAGAGTTATTTGAAAAAAATTCGCTCTCAGTTGATGATGTTTTATCACATCAGATAGGTCTCCATTTTCAAGATGGACTTGATTAATGTCTAAAGCCACTCCGTCCTAGCCGCTACGTTCATTTTGAAGAGTTTGGTCAAATTAAAAAAGAGATGAATAGTTTGTGTGTTGCTCAATGGAATTGCCACATAACGTCGGCTTTTGAGGAAATTGTTCAGTTTTTAAGTAATATTCATGGTGTGATTGATGTTTTGGGAATTTGTGAATCATTCTTGAGTATGTATAGTCTTCTCTCTTCCTACTCTTTTCCAGGTTACCAACTTATATCAAAGTCAAGGGGGCGCGGGGGACTTGCATTTTTGGCGAGAGGGGGATTGAATTTTAAGGAAAGGGAGGATCTTTATTTATGGAATGAAGGTAACATTGAATTTTTTCTTTTGAGATTGAAATAGATAATGGTAAAAATTTAATTGTTTGCCTTGTTTATAGACCCCCTGGTGCTCATCCGGAGGAATTTTTTCAGGAGTTTGATCTGTTTTTAAGTAGGGCCCAGTCTAGTCAATCGGATTGCGTGATTTTGGGTGATTCTAACTTTGATGTATTGAATTCAAATGGTGTAAATTAAAAATTTTTAAATCTGGGGTCATCTTACGATTTGTACCCAGTGAATCTGAATCCTTCCCGTATCACTGCTCAGTCGGCAACATTAATTGATAACAAATCTGTTTCTTCAAATCTATTGAGGCGAGTTTTCTGTCATGTTCTCCTTCAACCTGCTTCTGACCACCTCCCGATTGTTTGTATGATAAATAGTATTAAAAATTTTGCTAAACGCCCTAGAAAAAGAGTTTATAGAGATATAAGAAATAACAACTTGAGAGATCTGAAAGAGCAAGTTAGTACTATAGCATAGGATGAAGTTAGTGAAGAGCAAAATGCAACTACGGCGTTCGACAGGTTTATGAATATTCTCTTACCGGTATATGAGGTGTCTTGTCCTCTGAGGCAAATGAGGAAAAAGAAAAATGAGCCAAGAAAGCCATGGGTGACCACAGAATTGCTTGAAATGATGGAAATGCGAAACCAGCTATTTGAAAAATATTTACAGAGCCTGGAAACTGTGAGTTTATTTGAAGAATTTAAGCGAGTGAGAAACAAAGTTAACTATAAGCGTCGCAGTGAGAAAAAGGCATATAATGCTTCTGCTTTTGATGGTAAAAGTGGTGATGCAAAAGAAACCTGGCGACTAATAAATGAGGTTTTAAAAGGGAAGACTAATGATAATGATGGAGTAAAAAGTCTGTTGGTGAATGGAAGTGAAATCACTGATAAACAGGAAATGGCAGATGAATTCGGAAAATATTTCACAAACATAGGCGCAAGTATTAAGGAAGAAGTAGCTAAAAAGTCTAGAAGACATCTGGAGAAGTCCTTTATTGATAATCGAGGCGAAGGGCGAATTTTTTCGTTCGAGAAGTGCACAGTAAAGGAGATCGAGAGCACAGTGAAAGGACTAAAGTCCAACTCGGCCACAATAGATGGACTTAATCTTAGAGCTGTCAATACTATGCTAGTTTATATACTTCCTTGACTACTTGATTTGATAAATCTATCACGCCAGAGCGGTGAATTCCCAAGTGGTATTGATCTGGCAAAGGTAATACCATTGTATAAAGGGGGCAACAAACAACAACTGTTGAATTGGCTCCTGATTTCGTCATTACCTATTTTTTCTAAAATATATTAAAAGATAATTCACAAGAGATTTTATGAATATTTGGATGGTCTAGGAGAATTGTTTGTCGGCCAATTCGGATTCCACAGTAAACATTCTACTAGCCATGCCGTCCACCATATTCTGGATGTAATCAATGGAGCTCTAGAAACAGTTTTTATTCCTTTAACGGTCTTTATCTACCTTAAAATATCCTTTGACACTGTGGATTTTGAGTTGTTGCTGCGTCTCCTATCTAGTCTGGGGATAAAAGATGTTTGCTTGGATTGGCTTAAATCGTATTTGTATGGAAGATCAACTAAAATAATTTTAGGTGACATCATTAGCGGAATCTATTCTGTTAAATGTGGAGTTCTACAGGGCTCAGTCCTGGGTCCATCACTCTTTGTCGTATGCGTCGATACTCTGAAGTTCTACATTCCTGAAGCAACTGTTACAGCATTTGCAGATGATACTACTTTGACGACTTCTACACGGTCACAGGAAGAACTAGTGGATAAAGCAAACCGAACGCTGGAAACCTTTTGGTGTTTACCTCTCTGAGTTACCTTGCAGTTAATACTTCTAAGACAAATTATATAATTTTTATTAGGAAAGCAAAAATTTTAAATAGTACTTCTATAATAATTGAAAATGTGTTAGTTTCACAGGTTTTTGGAAATAGATATTTAGGATTTTATGTTGATAATAATTTTAGTTGGAATAAACACATAAACATGATTTCTTCTAAACTTGCACGAGGTCTTGGAGTGATGCGGCGTTTGAAACACGTGTTACCCTTAAGTGTTTTAAGAAATGTATATCATACTGTTTTTCATCCTTTTATTGTTTATTGTTGCTGTATTTATGCATCTAATTTTTCTTCAAATATTAAAAGACTGCAGATTCTTCAGAATAAGGCACTTCGAGTACTAGGTGAGTTTGTTCAGTATGAGCACACGCGTGAATGTTTTATCAGTTTTAGAATTTTAAATATTCATCAGATCAGGGATCATCAGGCGGGAGTGTTTACTTACCAAGTGCTTAATAGATTATCTCCGGAATATTTTAGGGATTTTTTTTATGTTTAATTCTGATTATCATCATCATAGGACTAGAGGTCGTGGAAGCTTAGCCTCAGAAGTAAGGAGTACGAGTCGATCTAGTTTTATAATTAGAAATTATGCAGTTAATTTGTAGAATGGTTTCCCGGAGAGCATTAGAGAGTCAGAAAACCAGTTTCAGTATAAAATGAGATTAAAAAAGTTTTTGTTGGGTGGGAATTAAATATTTTTGATTGTTGTTTGTTATTTTTATTCGGGAGAGTTAAATTGTATTGAATGGTATGAAAAGAGTAGGAAGAGTGAATGAGTTTGGTTTATGATAAAAGATTGTGTGACGCTGATCAAGCCACAATAGTGGCTTAATAAAACGTCATACGTTCTTACCGTTTCTACGTTTTTTGATAATGTTATTCAAAAAAATGTGGTAAGTGCCAGTTAAGTATGATGTAATTATTAGTTGAAGATAAAAGTCATCTCATCTCATCTTATCATTCCCTCTCCTGAGTTCAAGTTTGGTTGCAAGGTGTTTTGTTCAGTTTTATCTCTTTTTGTGGGAGCTCAGGGTGAAAGGGAGGGGTGCTCGGACAGTTCTTAGTAAACTACTTATCCCCTTTTCGTTCCCTCTCCTGGTTTCAGGTGTAGTGGGCAGTTTTCCTCTTATTAGTAACTTTTTCCTTTGTCTCTTCTAGTTCAAGAGAAGTTTAAAATTCCTGACAATGTTTACATTTATATGACGGATGGAGTAAAACCGTTAATGATGATTGGTGACGAATTTGGGTTTTCAGTCTTGAAGTCTGGTGACTCTCTGTGTGTCTCAGAATTTCAGTGTTTTGACTCCTCGACCAGTTTGCATCAACTAGTATCGATTGTGGACACGTACCCTGCTGTTGATTCAATATCAGGTGATGTGAAGGATCCTACAACGTCGTCACGTGAGCTTTTTATATGATTTATTTAATTACCAGGAAAATTAAAATAATTTTTTTTTGTATCTTGGACCCATCATTTGTCTATTAATAGCTAAAAACCACAATTTTCTAAGGTTTACTTTTGGCTGTGTCAAAATGTAAAGCTCTTAGGTGAGTATCATATTTTTTTTTCCGTGTTGCCACGCTAAACCGTAAAAGTAAGGAAGTAAGCAAATTGGTTAAATTTGACAGCGCTTTTCCCTTGTAAAAATTGGGAATAAAAAATTAATGCAACTAAAATTTTCATTTGTGCTTTTGCGATGGGCTTGGTGATTTTCCTGGGTTAGGCTAGATGACGTTACAGAAAATCAAAATAAAAACATTTTTTGTATCTTGGTCCCTTTATTTGTCTGTTCATACCTAAAAAAACACAATTTTCTAAGATTTACTTTTGGCTGTGTCAAAATGTAAAGCTCTGAGGCGAGTATCATATTTTTTTTCCGTGTTGTCACGTTGAACCGTAAAAGTAAGTAAGTAAGCAAATTGGTTAAATTTGACAGCGCTTTTCCCTTGTAAAAATTAGGGATAAAAAATTAATGCAACTAAAATTTTCATTTGTGCTTTTGCAATGAGCTTGGTGATTTTCCTGGGTTAGGCTAGATGACGTTACAGAAAATCAAAATAAAAACATTTTTTGTATCTTGGACCCTTCATTTGTCTGTTCATATTTAAAAATCACAATTTTCTAAGATTTACTTTTGGCTTTGTCAAAATATACAGCTCTTAGGCGAGTACCACATTTTTTTTTCGTGTTGCCACGTTAAGCCGTAAAAGTAAGTAAGTCAGCAAATAGGTCAAATTTGACAGCGCTTTTCCTCTGTAAAAATTAGGGATAAAAAGTTAATGCTACTAAAACTTTCATTTGTGCTTTTGCAATTAGTTGGACTATTTTCTTGGGTTAGGCTAGTTGACATTGGTTCATTTTTCAGAAGAAAAAAAAGTCAAATAGTCCCAAATAGAAGAAATAATAAAAAAGTTCAGTCGAATTTAGTGTAATCGAAGTACGGTTTGCTCAACTACCCGAAGGTAGTTCGGGTAGTTGACTCAACTACCCGATGAGTATGGGAAACTGATTGATGAGGAAGCTGCGTTACCTTAGTGTGGATTAATTTTTTCTGATCTCAAGGGAAATTTTGAAAAAATTAAGGAGCTATGTCTCGCCCTCTTGCTATAGGGTTGAACCTGATTTTTTTTTTTTTACATTCGTGAGATAATTGCCCAAACCGTTTGCTAAGCGATTCTAAAATGGAGAATCGGCAGGGCAATATAGATCAAGAGGATCAAAGTGTGATTGACTATACGTTGTCTTACCGTTCTGTCCCAGCAAGGGGATATTTCATAAACTATAATTGTGAAATGAAGTCATAATATTATAGTTGTAATTATAATATTTAGCCGTAATATATAGTTATTAAAGTCATAAAGTTATAAACTATGAAAAACAGTCATATAATAATTTAAACTGTCTGAATTAGTAGAAATGGAAAATATTTGTGTCACTGACTGTGCAATGAAAATGTCAAATTTCCATTTCTTCGTACAAGCAAAAAGTTTGTTTCATTCAATACTTTATTACATTCAACAAGAGATAAAAGAGCCGCTTTTGCTGAGAAGGAACGAGAGGCATATTTGTGCGCATTTTTTAAAGTTAATTATTTTTTAATTAATTTTTATGAAATTTATCAGTCGTTTTTAAAGATTAAATTGTTCTTATTAAATTAATTAATCTTTACCCAAAGATTAAATTTTTCTTATTAAATTTTTTGATCATTGATTAATTAATTAGTTTATTTAACTACTGTCTTTTAATTATAATTAATTTAAAGTTTAAAATCTATTTTATTATTTTTATTTTT
The DNA here is from genome assembly GCF_049724085.1 of Artemia sp. Qi Xiang Cuo. Lineage (NCBI taxonomy): Eukaryota > Metazoa > Arthropoda > Branchiopoda > Anostraca > Artemiidae > Artemia > Artemia sp. Qi Xiang Cuo. The sequence continues at coordinate 7,304,523 of NC_142797.1, read as the reverse complement.
CAATTCTTCTTTAATCTGCAGACAACATAGAATTAATTGTTCATAATTGATAATTATCGATAAAACGAGAAATCCGACTTTTACTACCTTAAGAACTTACTTTTAGAAAATTTTATGTGGGATCCAAATATGCTCATAATTTTAACTGAGATCCCAATCTTACCGAATTTCTACCGAATAACTGCTCACTGTCATTGTTGCCAACACTGTCATTGTTGCCAACATTGTTGCCAACATTTTAAATTCCCATTCCACCCATGTTCAAATGACAAATTTTCTTTATTATCAGTTTCGGGTTTTGCAACAACTGTTTTATTTTAATACAGCTGTTCGAAAATCGTCAAAGATCTCTGGTCCGTGTTTCGAAGTTTCTTTTCTAACAATCTATGGAACCTCGATGATTTTCGGCAGAAAATTCATAGGCTCAGCCTGAGAGCCATCCACTGATTTTCTGCCGAAAATAATTTCAGAATCTTCTTTGTTCGGAAGATTGGGAATTTTTAAGATCTCCTTAGCAATCAGTAGAAGTAGAAGTACTGTCTCATGTCAGTTTTTAAAAGGCTAACCAAGGTTGTATCAACAAACGGTACAATCTATTCCTAACTATCTGAATATGCTGACTTTCTCTAAATATGATAGCTCCTTTTATCTTTTGCATGAAATGTAGTTGAGGCTTTGAATAGATTGGGATGGAGGAGGAGCGGGCTTAGCTGTGTTGGCCTCAGGTGGCTTGGTGCTGCGGTGAGTTACTAGTAGTAATATTAGTAGTAGTAGGACTTCTTTGTTTTCACCAACTTCTTTGCACTCCCTTTCCGAATTTTTGTCTGCTACGAGTAAGTCAATGCATGTATATGCTAATAAATAATGTGAAAAGCTTACACTGCATTTGCTAACACTTTAAAATATTAGCATTTGTCTGAGTTCTTTATTTAACAATAAAAAATCATAAACAAAAAACTCTTCAACACAATCTCCCCCATAAGGCTCCATGGCCGGGAAAGAACAGGGGAGAAAAAATACCAACACAAAAAAATATAAACAAAATTAAAAAAAATTCAGTCGCCTACCTTAATAATCCCCAAAATGACAAGCTAGGCAGGGGGTAGCGCATGATTTCACCAACTCAAATAAATACCCAACTCAATCCAGAGACGTCTGAGTTTTCGTTTCAAAAAAACTTCATTTCAAATGACTTTCAAAACGATTTTTTCAGGTACGAATTTGGGTTCACAAAAAAAGTTATAACTCGATGTAAAATCGAGTTTCCAAACATAAGTTTACAGACAAGCAAGCGCCCAGGTGCACAGCTGGCTCTGGTTGCCTGAAGAAGGAAGAATCTATTAAAGAGTGCTTGAAAAACACATATGTTTGGCACTCCATATTCATGTGGCATTGCCTCTTTGGAGGGGCTTTTTCATCAAATCTAAATACCACCTTAGTGCTGAGAAAAATGAAATATAAAAAAATACCAATAAGAGTATTTTTAAATGATTCGAATTGAAAGGGGTTGTTCTCGAAGCGTGAAGTTAAACTTTCTAACTTTCCTGAAATATCAAGAGCCCTAAAAGAAGATGCGTTTCAGCTTAAATTATATCAAGCTTAATAGCGTTTCCGTTTAATAATATTAAGCTGAAAAGATGTGTTTCAGCTTAATAATATCAAGAGTGCTAAAAGAAGATGCGTTTCAACTTAAACTATATCAAGCTTAATTTCGTTTAAGCTTAATAATATTAAGCTGAAAAGATGCGTTTCAGCTTAATAATATCAAGAGCGCTGAAAGAAGATGCGCTTCAGCTTAAATTATATCAAGCTTAATAGCGTTTCAGCTTAATAATATCAAGAGTACTAAAAGAAGATGCGTTTCAACTTAAACTATATCAAGCTTAATAGCGTTTCAGCTTAATAATATTAAGCTGAAAAGATGCGTTTCAGCTTAATAATATCAAGAGCGCTAAAAGAAGATGCGCTTCAGCTTAAATTATATCAAGCTTAATAGCGTTTCAGTTTAATAATATTAAGCTGAAAAGATGCGTTTCAGCTTAATAATATCAAGAGCGCTAAAAGAAGATGCGTTTCAACTTAAACTATATCAAGCTTAATAGCGTTTCAGCTTAATAATATTAAGCTGAAAAGATGCGTTTCAGCTTAATAATATCAAGAGCGCTAAAAGAAGATGCGTTTCAACTTAAACTATATCAAGCTTAATAGCGTTTCAGCTTAATAATATTAAGCTGAAAAGATGCGTTTCAGCTTAATAATATCAAGAGCGCTAAAAGAAGATGCATTTCAGCTTATTGAATACAACGTAAAATAACGCTACTTCGTCTTAAAACTTTATTATGTTTAAAATTCTTTGAATATCTCAAAATATTTATTATTCTAAAGTCGTTAAAATAAAGAAAAGAGAATTTTTGCCATGATACGATTAACAGACTACTTCCTCTCCAAACGGCAACATCTCTTCCCATACCTTCGACGAAATGTGAGATATGAATGAAGTTTATTTTCCGCTTTTGTACATGTTGTGATTTTGAAGTATAAACGCTATTATGTCATGCAGTATTTTAGCTTGTTTTAATTTAATATTGAATAGATCAACTGTTCTTTTTTATGTTTCTCTTTGAACTCTTTTTTTGTACGTCAAGTAATACGTGGCAAAAAAACACGTGTCCATGTCGCTGCTTTGCGCTTTTCTTTAGATAAAAATGATTTGAAATTTAATTTGAGTGATAAAACCCAGAGTGTGTGTTTGATTCTCTAAATTAAATTTGTAGTTTTTTAGTAGAAAATAGTTTTTTAAATTGGATTTTTTATTTATATTTTCAAATTTAATCGAAATTAATGATTTAGCTAAAATGAATCTAATTGATATTTTAATATAGTTTTTATTTAATTTTAATAACCATTCGTATTAATTTTTATTGGGCTTACGAAAATATATATGTGTGTTAGATTTGAAGAAGGTCCCTTATACATAATCTTGATTTTAATTTTATGGTGATGTGAACTCAAACATCCCGGGTCGAGTCTTTGGCCTCCACCCCGTCCCCCAAAAAATGTAGTTAACAGTGGCGTAATTCTGTCACAATCCTGGAGGGGGGGGGGGCAAAGTCGGAGTGAATTATCCCAAATCGAGTGAAAATGACAGTAAAAACCACAGTTTATATAATTAGGCAGTAAGTTTACCACAGATGATTTCTGGCTCTTCATTCTCGGTGCGAACAAAACGCTCCTCCCACTTATTTATGCATTAGCGGGTTAGTGTGTATGCGTCAATCAATGAGAAATGGTTAGAGATTACATTATTTGTGATTGCAGAAGCAGAAAAAAACATGGTTAGCCGGCAAAGTGGTCTGCAAACTGTCCAATGTCACAGGCATGAATTATTTTATATAAAAATTACAACTTTATCTATTATTTACGTATTGTGGACTCGACTGTTTGGCCTATTTAGTATATTATAAAAAAAAGGGGGGCGGGGGGTTGAGTAAATTTGTGAAAATAAGGAATTTTTTTTTCTTCTAATAACTGGTGAAATAGATGTGATGGTTTCAGGGGCGGATACAGGATTTTTTAGGGGTGGGGGGCGCAAAATAGGTTGATCCGATAAACTTACGTTAGGAGCAAGTTTAATTAATGCAAACTTGCGTTAATTAGGTAAATTACACTACTTTAGGGGGAGGGCAACCCTCAGCCCCCCCCCCTCTGGATCCGCCACTGGATGGTTTGTCTTTTTTTTCACATTGTGATATTTATTTTCTCAGATTGTAGTTCCTGTGAAACTTGAAAACGGCTAATTACCTGTTTGGCAGAGAGCCGAGACAAGACTAGTTTTATTTCCAATCAGTGTGTTTGTATGAAATGGGCAGATCTTTCCTGAACTTTAAAGAATAAACACCTCCGTTTGAAAATCTTTGCACTTTGTGATTTTAGATAGCGATAAGGGTTCCTGATTGAGACCAATTTTAGGACTTGGGTTCTATTTATTGGTTGCTGTGGTAAAAGTTGCCGCAATAGCCCTATCCAAGAAAATACCAAACGTCTGTTAAGAAGTGTTTTTCGTAAAATTCTTAGGGAGTTTTCAGAAAATTGAAGGACATCACACATTTTAGTGGCAGATCCAAAATTTCACAGGGCTTTATGCTAGAAAAGCTCCTGTTATAGAATATTCTTTCAGTTTGTTTACCAGAAAATATATAAAATGCATTTCTTACTGCTGAGTCTGTATAATCTTAGACCTCTGCAGCACAATTTCTAGAATATTTCTAAAACATTTTTCTAAAGGGGAACTATAAGAAATAATACATTTTTAGCTATACATTTCAAAGATTTCATGTCATGTGTTTCCGTTCAACTGTCAACTGTCATATGTTTCCGTGTCATGCGTTATATATATATTTATATCGGCGCGTACAAACAGTTCCTCTCATTTGATCTGCCATCAGCGGTCCAATTACCCTGGAACACGTATTTTGGCAGAAACTTTCTCAAAATGCCTTTGAAACCAACTTGAGACTTCGAAACCTATTTTTAATTCCTAAAAACATCTAATAATAACATTGCACTACTAATTACCGATTTTCATGCATGTATTGCAAGAAGAAGCAAAGAAGTATTTTGAAGAGAAGTTTTCTGATAGTAAGGGAGATACCAAAGCCACATGGCAGGTTATTAATGAGTTTATGGAAAATCAGAAAAGTAATCAGTCGCCTTGCATTAATATAAATGGAAGTTATGTGAGTGATAAAAATGTAGTCGCGAATCATTTTGGCCAGTTTTATTCTCAGGTTGACTGGTCTGTTCAAGAGAGTGTAAGGTGTGACAGGGATAATTTTCTTAGCGAGGAATTCGTGGACTCTCGTGGAGATACTGTTGAGTTCCAGTTTGAAGAGTGTACAAGTGATGAAGTGATTAAAATAGTGAAAAATATAAAATCGAATTCTGTTGGGATAGATGGCGTGAATCTGAGAACTTTTAAAGCTGTACAAATGTATATACTACCATGTATTCTCCATACTATCAATTTATCTATGGTAACGGGGACCTTTCCAGAAGCGTTGAAGCAAGCTAAATTTATCCCGCTTTACAAAGGGGGTGCCAGGTCAGATGCCGGAAACTGGAGACCAATATCGATACTGCCTTTATTGTCAAAAATTTTGGAAAAAGTGATTCATCGCCGTCTATACGACCATCTCACGAAACATAGCCTACTCAGTGACACCCAATTCGGGTTTCGAAAAGGTCATTCCACTAGTCATCCTGTCATTCATCTTGTTGATTTTGTAAATAATTGTTTAGTAAAAGGTGAAATCCCCCTAACAGTATTTTTTGATTTTAGGAAAGCATTTGATACGGTAGATTTTAAAATTGTATTGCAAAGATTAGAGTGCTTAGGTGTTAAAGGAGTGATTTTGAAGTGGTTTGAAAGTTAGTTGTGTAGGGGGCCTATTACAGTAATGATCGACGATGCTATTTCATACCCTTATCAAGTGTCGTGTGGTGTGCCACAGGGATCGGTCTTTAGTCCACTTCTATATCTGGTTTATGTGGATACCATGAGGTTTTATCTTCCAGATTGTTGTTTAACGTCATTTGCTGATGACACTGCAGTTACGTTTTCTAGTTGTTGTTTGGATAGTCTTGTGTTGAAAGTGAATTGTGTTCTGAGAAATTTCCATGTTTTTACTAAAACCAACAAAGAGAAAAATCTAAAAAAAAACAAAACAAAAAAAAAACAAACGAGACTGTAGCCAGTGGAGAGAAAAGAAACGACAAATGCAAGACAACGCGGATATTTCGCCTGTATCCAAACAAAGCGTCTTCATCACTAAAGACACACAAGGACAAAAGGATAAAAAAAGAAAAGAAGATAAAACTAAACACCAATAAAACCACCACAAAAACAAAAACTTACTATTGGTGCAAACTGATCCCGGTAGGAAAAAGATGCTATTATAGAGTTACTTTAGTGAGGACACCAGAGTAACTGTCAGAGTTGAGTTACTCTGGTGTCCTCACTGAAGTAACTCTATAATAGCATCTTTTCCCTACGTGGATCAGTTTGCGCCAATTGTACATTTTTTTTCTTTTTTTTTTTGTTCCTTTGTTTATAGTTAATCATTAATTAGTAAATGAGTTGTATGTACCCGCCCAGTCGCAAGTGCTTTTTTGTATCTTTCTTGGGGCGGGTATTGGCATATTAGTTAAATGTATTTTGATGTTAAATAAAATGAACTGAACTGAACTGAACTATTGGAATAAATTAATTTAAAATTAGTTTCTTCAAAATTAGTTTTCCAGCGTTGAAGCCAAGTTTCGCGTTGAAGAGAGATCTGACTTGTCTACCCGTGAAAAGATCTAATGTCGCTTATGTTTATACGTTCTCTGGAGCACTCGCACCTAGGTCCCGGTTTTTAACGAACTGTAAGTAAGGAGCGACCCGTCTCAATAGTAACCAAAACTCTAAAAAACGGAATTTGAAAAACGGAACCAATTGATACATCAAAAGAATCAGATTTTAACGCTGATTTCAAATATATAAGTTTCATCAAGTCTTACCCATCAAAAGTTACGCGCCTGAGAAAATTTGCCCTATTTTCGAACAAAGAGGAAAACACCCCCTAAAAACTATATAGCCTTAATGAAAATCACACCATGAGATTCAGCGTTTCAGAGAACCCTACTGTAGAGGTTTCAAGCTCCTATCTGCAAAAATGTGGAATTTGGTATTTTTTGCCAGAAGAAAGATCACGGATGCCTGTTTATTTATTTTTTTTTACAGGGGTGATCGTATCGACCCTGTGGTCCTAGAATATAGTGGAAGTGCTCATTCAAACGGAAATTAAAAGTTCTAATGCCCTTTTTAAGTGACCAAAAAAATTGGAGGGCAACTAGGCCCCCTCCCACACTCATTATTTATCCAAAGTCACTCGATCAAAATTTTGAGATAGCCATTTTGTTCAGCATGGTCGAAAATATGATAAATATGTCTTTTAGGATGACTTAATCCCCCAAAGCCCCCGGGGGGAGGGCTGAAAGTTAGTAACTTTACCCAATGTTTACATAGAGTAGCCTATTGGTTATTGGGAAGTATACAACGTTTTCAGGTGGGATATTTTCTGGTAGTGAGGGGGGTCGGGGGTTACGTGGGAGGATCTTTCCATGGAGGAATTTTTCATAGGGGAAGGGACATTGCTATGAAAGGGGTGCTGGATTTCCCAGTATTATTTAAAAAACCATCAGAAAAAAAAAGTTTTTCAACTGAAAGTAAGGAGCAACATTAAAACTTAAAACGAACAGAAATTACTATGTATATGATTTGGTCTGCCCCTTAGTCAATACCTCGCTCTTTAAGCCAAAGATTTTTTAGTACTTTCATAAGAGCTATTTATTGTAATTAACCGCCTTTGTGATTAAGGTTCATTTTTAAAGAATTGGAATAAAATTCGAACTTGGCGTAAAGAGCGAGGTATTGACTAAAGGGCGAAACCCCTAATATACGTAATAAAAATATATAAATATAGAAGTTCGTTACGTAGCTTAATTCGTAAGTTACGTATATTTATTACCAATAAAAACGTTCGTAAATAAAATTAAACAACTTTCGGGAAAGCCATTTAACCAAATAAAAGTAAAATTAATATGCAAATTTTGTTTTAATTATTCATCTACGGTGAGCCAAAATCAAAACCTGCATCAATTCAAAAACGTTAAAAAATTAAATTAAAAATAACATGTTTTTTTAACTGAAAGTAAATAGCAACATTAATCCTTAAAACGAATAGAAATTATTCCGTATACGAAAGGGGCTGTCCCCTCCTCAACGCCTCACTCTTTATGCTAAAGTTTTTTATTGTTTAAAAAAAAGAAGTTGTGAGACAGAGTCAAACTTCAGCGTAAAGAGAGAGGCGTTGAGGAGGGGACAGCCCCTCTCATATACGGAATAATTTCTGTTTTTTTTTTTAGTTTTAATGTTGCTCCTTACTTTCAGCTAAAAAAAAATTGTTTTTTATTTAATAATACCATAAAGGCAAAGATATACTAAAGAAAACTGACCTGTTTCTCTGGATACTTGAATTATGCAGGCTTATCTTAATTTTTAGAAGATATTTTGCTGAAACTAAATTTCAGCTGGGGGAGAGGGGCAAACTTAGGTTGGGGGGGGGCAAACTTGGGCCTGGAGGGGGAGTTGCCCCTCATCTGCCCCATAGCAAATTACGCCCCTGCTAGTAAATAGCTGGTGGGACCAAGGATAAAATTTTTTCATAAAAAATGTTTTAATGCTTGTTTTCTTTCAGGTGCCAAGTATAAATTTAAAGTTTCAAATTTTCCTGATATATCCCGAGCCTTAAAAGGAGACACTTTTCATCGAAGTGAAAAACAACGTATAGCTAGTATTGTTTATTATAAGCTGTTGCACTTCAACAAAGTTGAAAAAGGAGCCCGTAGACTCGACGACTCTGAAATAGTAGCCATTTGTAAGGAATTAGTGACTGAATATCCTTCTTTACTCGACCGCTCTGAAGATGGAAAAGTGATTGGCGAAGGATATGAGACAATGATGCAGGCAATGTTTAATAGAAGGGATACTTCCATTCGACCTAAGGAAAAGCCGAGGTTTGTCTATGCTCATATATATATATATATATATTGTCTATATACATATATATATATATATATATATATATATATATATATATATATATATATATATACTACATATATACTACTACTACTACTACTACTACTACTAACAAATCACTGCAGCACCATGCCGCCTGAGGCTAACACAGCTACGCAGGCTCTTCCATCTCAATCTATCTCAATCGTCCCATTCTGGGACGACTTCCTTTTCGTTTGGCCCTAGACGGTTGGCCGACAAAGACAATCTTTGGCAATCTGTCATCCTTCATCCACTGAGCATACCTTAGCCATCTTAACCTTTCTCTCATTATAGCCCTAGAAAGCGGGATTAAACCACACTTTTGTACAGTTTACTGTTGAGATACGGTCAGTCATTCGTTTATTTAAAATAATCATTTGGACAATTTCTCTGGAAAACATCTAGTGAATCCTCCTCCGTTTTACGGAGTGCCCACGCTCCGGAACTATACTTGACCACTGTCTTCACTGTAGGTTTCAATAATCTTGGTTCGTAGACTTATTTTGTATTCTTCCAAACCTTTTTCAAATATGAAAAGACACCCTATTCTACTTTTCTACTTTTAACTATTCTTCTTTTCTACTATTCTACTTTTAACATCTTCACTGCATCCACCGTCTTTATTAATGATACTACCTAGGTAAGTGAAGCTGTCCACTTGGTCGATCTTTTCGTTACCCATCATCAGCTTTTGACCTTCACTTATTCCAAGTTTTAGTGACTTAGTCTTTTCTAATCTTAATTTTCAAACCTAATCTTGCACCATGAGCTTTCAGACTTCCAAAAATTTATAAATTCTGCTAACATTGTCATTTAGGACGCTCAAATCATCAGCGTAATCTAAGTCCAGGAGAGTTTATACATCCCCATTTATAACTCCTGATTTAATACGAAACCAGCTGCTAACCTCATTTCCTACCTTATCCGCGGCAGAGTCTTTCGTACATGGGACTTATCGATTTAATTTATTTGTCTGGTATACTATAAAAGGATAGGACCTTCGCTAAAGCTCTTCTATCAGCTGAATCAAACACTTGCTCATAATCTATAAAAAAGAAGACTAAAGGCGTTTGATAAATCAGGCACTTCTTAAATATTAATCCAAGATTAAAAACATGGTCGACACATCTTCTACCCTTCCTAAAACACGGAAGGGTATACATTAGGGTATTAATGTATACCCTTCATTAGGGTATTAAAGAAAATGGTATTTTCCTGGGAGGGTGTAAAGAGGGAGGCTTTGAATAGATTGGGATGGAGGAGGAGCATACATAGCTGTGTTGGTCTCAGGAGGCTTGGTGCTGCGGCGAGTTGTTAGTAGTAGTAGTTATTCGGTAAGTACAGTCTAAGTGTACCTGAAACGTTATTGATCCACCTGAAACCCTTTTTCTGTCAAAATTCTTTTTCTCTCAAAACGTTTTCCACAGCATCTATTAAGTCTAAAAATTATCGTCAAACTAAGTAATTTGCTTCCTACAGAAGTCAGGCTAATGCCTCTATAATGATGACAATCACTCTTATAATTTTTCTTATAGATGGGTTTAATTAGAGTTTTCCAAAATCGCTAGGTCCCTTTGCTTTTTCAAAAATTTTTAGTCATAATATTCAGTAACCAATCTCTAACCTCTTAACCACCATATTTAATAAACTCATTTGCCACAATATCAGTACCTGGGGCCGTATTATTTTTCATTCCTTTTAGTACTGTCATTAATTCTTTATCACAAAATAAGTCTTTTTTCACATCCAAAGTGTCAAAAATATTTTCCATTCTGTTCTATATCTTTTCCTATAACTCTATCACGGTTTAGCACATTCTCAAAATATTCTGTCTATATCTCTTTAACTCTTTCCGTATCACTAATTGTGGCCCTGTTCCTATCTTTAACTGGTACAAGTCCAGATTGGCTATTCTCTCACAATTTTTAACATGCCAGTACAATGTTTTACTATTATACCGTCTAGCTGCATCTTCCAGATCCTCGGCAATTTTTTCCTTGGCCTCCACTTCACAACTCCTTGATTCATATGTTAATGTTTTGTCCACTTTCTTTTTATTCCTCTTATTTTCATATGATCCTTCACACAAATAATTTTTGTACAAGCCCCTTTTTTCTTTATTAAACATAAAGCCTTTTCACTAATATTCCTAGCTGCGTTTCTAACTTTCTTCCCTAAGGCACCATCAGTGACTTCCCAAACTATTTTCCTAAAATTATTCCATCCATCTTCTACATTGTCAGTTTTTAAATTCTCCAGCTTAGTATTCAATTGATCCTGGAAAGTTTCTCTCGAATTCTCATCATGGAGTCTGCTAACATCATAGCTTCCCGGAAGACAATTACCCTTCCTAAACTATAGCTGTGAATTAAGCCCAGACACTGCTAGATGGTGATCTTTACTTTTAACATCAATAATAGCTCTCCCATATAACCTAATATCTTGTACTGATCCTGCCAGTCTTCGGTTTATAATAACATAATCAATAAAGTTAGCTGTCCTGCCATCACGTGAATACTATGTTAACTTGTGGGCCATTTTATGACTATATAATGTATTGGTTATAACTAGATTTCGATACCTACAAAATTGCAGCAGTCTGTAGCCATTACGGTTTTCTTTTCGTACACCAAATTTACCTAAACTAGGATACCATCTATCCCTATTTCTACCGACCTGGGTGTCAAGGTCTCTTAATAAAAATACCAGTATACCTGGAACCCTGTCCATTTGTTTCTGTAGCTGTAAACAAAATTCGTCTGAGCTACTACTAACTTCATCAGTCGGTTCTACTATGCTACCTATATCTACTTCTACATATACTACCATGACTGACACTCTGCACTTTTTGGTCATAAAATGTCTAACTGTCATAAAATGTCTATCTATATATCTATCTATATCTATCTATCTATCTATCTATCTATATCTATATCTATCTATCTTTTTGATCTATATATCTATTTATCTATTTATTTATCTATTTATCTATTTATTTATATATTTTTGATCTATATATCTATTTATCTATTTATTTATATATCTATTTATTTATCTATTTGATCTATATATCTATATATCTATTTATCTATCAAAAAGATAGATAGATATAGATTTTTTAAAGAAAGGAAAGAAAGCTTTTAGTTTTATTATGCAGTGCATTAGCTTCCCTTAAAGAAAAAAGTGGGATCTATGTATTAGTAACTTTGAATTTGCTTTTGTCGTAACTTTGTCAAAAAGATAGTTACCAGGCATCTTTAGTGAAGTAAATCAGCATCATTATCATCGGTATCACTATCAGGTTGAAACAAAATGAAAACATAATAGGAGTGAAAGAGAAATGGATACCAAGGTAAAAAACAAAATAAGATGCGACCAAGACAAATGTGGTAAATTAGATACCGTATGGCCCCTAGAGGAGGTAAGGGGGGTAAGTCTATAGGGTGACTAATAGCTATGGTAGCATCCTAATTTATGGTTTGCCTGAACTACTTACATGAGACGTTCCTACTGAGCATGTACGAGATGGGTGAAAAGAGTGTTTCAAGTGAGGCAGAGGGAATAATGGCGAGTTTATCACGCCAAGCTGAAGAGGGCAAAATGATGGTCAGCCGTGAAAAATCGGTGATATTAGCTTTCTCTTTTCTAAGAGACAGTTCATCCCTTGCTTTACAGATGTTTCAGGCCTCATGGATATCAAACTCTTAGGAATGTATCTCACACATGACCTGAAGTGGGAAAAACAGACACAGTAGATGATCAAACGGGTAAACCTGGATATCCTTTCTTTAAAACTCCTTGCTTGTCATGGTGTTCCAACCCCCTACCAAATCCGTATTTTTTTTACATTTGTCAGACCGCTGGTAGAATATGTTTGTCCTGTCTGACATTACTGCCTGAATTTGGACCAGAAAAACCGCCTGGAAGGCATCCAATACAAAGCTCTTCTGGTTGTTTCTAAATCTCATAAAGTCCCTTATTGCTCCCTTTTGAAACTATTTTCACTTAAAGCTCTATCGACACGCCGTGATGAATTATGTTTTAAATTTGGTGTCGATATTTTGGAAAATCCGCGGCTTCGTGGAATCCTCCCCCCTGAGCATCTCCCTTCGCGCCAAAGGCTCCCGCGAAATGTAGCTCAACCGGTACCAAAAATTCAGCCGGTACCAGCGCGGCATATGCGGTACGCAAGTAGTTTTATTCCCTTGTTCGTCAAGATTTTTAATTCTACACCCACTCAAATTACAATAAATAACCCAGCCAAAATCAAAACGAGACAAAATTAGCTTAAGTTGTGCTGAAAACCCATATGCTTTTCCAAGGTCAGAAAAGAATTTGTGCTTTACTGAAAAAATACAAATGAAATTGCATTGTCAGTTTAATATACATATACTGATATTTAGTAATCAAAATCTTAATATTATTTGATTTATTAAAGTTATAAAAGTGAAAACATTTATATTTTTTTTAATAACGTGCAAATTTTGTTCTGGCCTTGGGAATGCATAGGGGTTTTGAGCCCAACTTATGTTAATTTCTGCTCGTTTTGATTTTGACTCGGTTATTTATTGTAATTTCTGCTCGTTTTGGGTTTTATTTATTTATCGATGCTGATTTATGGTAGTTTCACGCTTGGTAGATTATTTTATTTTATTTTTGCTCATTTTTTGTTTAATGGAGTTCTTTACTTTTCTTTGAAAAGCTTGTTTTGTGGAAAAAGTTTATTTAATTAATTTCTGTTTGTTTTATATTGACATAGTCTTTTCAGAGAAAAAGAAAATAATACTTTAAATCTTTTCGTTTTTTTAAGAATTTATAGTTTGGAACAATTTTTTTTGGAAGCAATTTTTAAGAACATACACCCTCTTAAAAATCTGGACACAAATAGTAGTGTTTAATTTAGTTTCATACCTCCTCTAGTTGCCCTGAAATGGAAAACTTGATACCATTCGCAGAAAAATCTGTTTACTTTCTTTGATAACTTGGACACACTTACGCTATTTTGATTTGGTTAAATTTGAAGAGCAGAAGCAGCCCCAAAAGTTTTGAACATATTACCCTCAGTCGTTCTTGGGATACTGCTGAGATGCCTTATTGGGAATTAGCATTAACACAGTGCATTTTGATTTAATCTTATGGCAACATTTTGTTTTTAAACATTAAGTCAAATGGGAGGGTGGGCGTGGGAGGAGGATTAGTTTCCCTCCAATCACTTTCGACTATTAAAAAGGGCATCAACCCTTTCTATTTTTAATCGAATGAGCCCTTTTCGAAGTTCCTACGACAACTCCTTTGATACAAAGGGCCCTGGTCTAAACAACAACAACAATAAAAAAAATAATACATTATATCCAAATCGATCTTTGCTATAAAAATGTCAAGCCTTCCAAATACTTTCGACTATTAAAAAGGACACTAGGCCTTTCGAATTCCAATCGAATGAGCCTTTTTCGAGTTTCTACGACAAAACTTCCTATAAACACCTTATATGACCCCAGGGCATAAATTACAACTCTTACCCCTAAGGGCTGTGAGGGTGGTTGCCATCCTCTTAGACCTAGTTTCCAGAACTTTCAACTACATTACACAAAATGGCTATCTCAAAATTTCGATTGGATGTGTCTGCGAAAATGGTGGACGTGAGAGAGGCGTTAGTCTTTCTCCAATCACTTTCAACTATTAAAAAAGCACTAGCCCTTTCGATTTCCAATCAAATGAGCCCTTTTGAAGTTTCTACGACAACGCTTTCAATAAAAACCTTATATGCCCCAGGGGATAACTTACAACCCTCGTCCTGAGGGCTGGGGGGGGGGGTTGTCATCCTCACGGACCAGAACTTCCAGAATTTCCAGAACTTTCTACTACGTTGAACAAAATGGCTATCTGAAAATTTGATTGAATGTGTTTGGGGGAATGGTGGGCGTGAAAGAGGGGTTAGTTACCGTCCAATCACTTTCGACTGTTAAAAAGGGCACTATCCCTCTCAATTTCCAATTGAATGAGCCCCTTTAGAAGTTTTTACGACAACTCTATCATTAAAAACCTTATATGCCCCCTGGGCATAACTTACAACCTTTGCCCTGGGGGTTCTCGGGGGTTTTTCATCCTTAAATACATTATTTCCAGAACTTTCAACTATATTGAACAAAATGGCTATCTCTAAGCTTTGATTGAATGTGTTTGGGGAGATGAAGGGCGTGAGAGGGGGTTTAATTACTCTCCACTCAGTTTCGACTATTAAAAAGGGCAATTTCAATTTCCAATCAAATGAGGCCCTTTTGAAATTTGTACAACAACTTCCTATATAAACTTTATATGCCCCCAGGGCACAAATTACAACCCTTGTACTGAAAGCTCTGATGGGGTTTTTATCCTAAAAGGCTTAATTTCCAGAACTTACGACTACGTTGAACAAAATGGATATCTCAAAATTTTTATTGGATGTGTTTGGGGAAATGGTGGGCGTGAGAGGAGGGTCACTTGCCCATTTCAATAAAAACCTTATATGCCCCCAGGGCATAACTTATAACCCTTGCCTTGAAGACTATGGGGAGAGTGTCCTGCTCAAAGGTATAATTTCCTGAACTAGCAACTTCGTTGAACAAAATCGATGTCAAGAAATTTTGATCGGAATTGTTTGGGGAAATGATTGGCGTGGACTGGCTGTTTCTTGTCTTTCAGTCCCTATCGACTATTAAAAAGGGCACTAGCCATTTCAATTTCCAATAAAATGAGTCATTTTGAAGTTTCTACGACGACGCGTTCAGTAAAAGCCTTATATGCCCCCAGGGAATAACTTACAACCCTTGCCCTGAGGGCTATTGGGGAGTGTCCTCCTCAAAAACATAATTTCTATCTGGAAATACAAAACACTGAATAAAATGGCTATCTAAAAATTTTGATTGCCTGTGTGTAGGGAAAAAGTTGGCGAAAAAGGGGAGCTAGATGCCGTAAAACCACTTTCAAGAATTAAAAAGGGCACTAGACCTTTCAATCACAAATCGAATGAGCCCTTTGTCAAGCTTCTATGACAAAGATGTCAATACTAACTTATATGCCACCAAAGCATAATTCATAGCTATTACCTTAAAAACTCTGTGGGGAATGTCCTGCTAAAGGTTATAATTTTCCGAACTTTAATTGCTTAGAACAAAATGGCTGTCTCAAAATTTTGATTGGATGTGTTTGGGGAAATGGTGGGGGCGGAAGGGGTGTTAGTTGCCCTCCAATTACTTTCGAGTATTAAAAAGGGCACAAGCCATTTCAATTTCTAATCAAATGAGCCCTTTTTGAACGCGTTTTATAAAAACTTTATATGCCCCCAGGGTATAACTTACAACCCTTGTCCTGAGGGCTGTGAGGAGGTTGTCATCCTCAAAGACCTAATTTCCAGAACTTAAAACTATGTTGAACAAAATGGCTGTCTCAAAATTTCGATTGGATGTGTTCGGGGGAATGATGGGCGTGGGGAGGGGCTAGTTGCCCTCCAATCACTTTCGACTCTTAAAAAGTGTACTAGCCCTTTGATTTCCAATCGAATGAGCCTGCTTTGAAGTTTCTACGACAACACCTTCTATAAAAACCTTATATGCCCCCAGGCTATAACTTAAAACCCTTGCCCTGAGGGTTGTGAGGGTGTGTCCTCCTCAAAATATATCTTATATCTGGAAATCAACTACGCTGAACAAAATGGCTATCTCAAAATTTTGATTGGATGTGTTTGGGGGAGTGATGGGCGTGGGGAGGGGGCTAGTTGCCCTCCAATCACTTTCGACTATTAAAAGGGTACGAGCGCTTTGAATTTCCAATCGACTGAGCCTGTTTTGAAGCTTTTACGACAACGCCGTCTATAAAAACCTTATATACCCCCAGGGCATAACTTAAAACCCTAGCCGTGAGGGATATGGGGGAGTGTCCTCCTCAAAAACATATTTTCTATCTGGAAATCAACTACGCTGAACAAAATAGCTATCTCAAAATTTTGATTGGATGTGTTTGGGGGAATGATGGACGTGGGGGGGGGGGCAAGTTGCCCTTCAATCACTTTCGACTACTAAAAAGGGTACTAGCTCTTTGAATTTCCAATCGAATGAGCCTGTTTTGAAGTTTCCTCGACAACGCCTTCTATAAAAACCTTTATGCCCCCAGGGCATAACTTAAAATCCTTGCCCTGAGGGTTTTGGGGCAGTTTCCTCCTAAAAAACATATTTTCTATCTGGAAATCAACTACGCTGAACAAAATGGCTATCCCAAAATGCGTATCGGTTGTGTTTGTGGTAATGAGGGGCTTGGGTGGGCTAGATGCCTTTCCATCATTTTCGACTATTAAATAAGGCAGTAGCCACTCCAATTTCCAATCGAATGAGTCCTTTTCGAAGTTTTTACGACAACTCCTTCGATACGAAGTGCCCGGGTGGAGAAAAAACACATTGTGCCCACATCGTTCTTTACTTAGGCAGCGCTAGCGCGCTACCTATGATTTCCAAACTATTATCATAGGCAGCGCAATCGCACTGCCTAAGTAAAGAACGATGTTGGCACAATGTATTATTTTTTATTTTTTCCTTTAGGGCAGGGCACTTCGTATCGAAGGAGTTGTCGTAGAAACTTCGAAAAGGGCTCATTCGATTGGAAATTGGAAATGGTCTTACCCCCGCCATTTCCCCAAACACATCCAATGAAAATTTTGAGGCAGCCATCTTATTCAGCGCAGTTTATTTCTTATAGAAATTCTGTTTTTGAGGAGGACACTCCCCCACAGCCCTGTTGGCAAGGGTTGTAATTTATGCTCTGGGGGCATGTAAGGTTTTTGTAGAAAGGGTTGTCGTAGAATCTTCAAAAAAAGCCCATTCGATTGGAAATTAAAGGGCTAGTGCCCTTTTAATAGTCGAAATTGATTGGAGGGCAACTAGGTCCCCCCTCCACGTCCTTCATTCCCCCAAACACATCCAATCAAAACTAACCCCCCTCTTACGCCCACCTTTTCCCCAAACAAATCCAATCAAAATTTTGATATAGCCTTTTTGTTCAACGTAATTGAACGTTCTGGAAACTAGGTCTTTGAGGATGACAACCCCTCCATAGCCCTCAGGGAAAGGGTTGTAAGTTATGCCCTGGGGGCATATTAGGTTTTTATAGATAGCGTTGTCGTAGAAACTTCAAAAAGGGCTCATTCGAGCGTTGTCATAGAAACTTCGAAGGGCTAGTCTCCTTTTTAATAGTCAAAAGCGATTGGAGGAAAACTAACACCCCTCCCACGCCAACCATTTCTCCAAAAACATCCAATAAAAATTTTGAGATAGCCATTTTGTTCTACGTAGTTGAAAAATCCGGAAATTATTTCTTTGAGGGTTACACTCCCCCCACAGCCCTCAGCTCAAGGGTTGTAAGTTATGCCCTGGGGTCATATGAGGTTTTATAGAAAACGTTGTCGTAGAAACTTCAAAAAGGACTCATTCGAATGGAAATTGAAATAACTAGTGCCCTATTTAATAGTCGAAAGTGATTAGAGGGCAAATAACATCCCTTTACGCCCACCTTTCCCCAAACACATCCAATCAAAATTTTGAGATAGCCATTTTATTCAACGTAGTTTTAAATTCTGTATATTAAGTCTTTGAAGATGACAACTCCCTCACAGCCCTCAGGGCAAGGGTTATAAGTTATATCCTGGGGGTATATAAGGTTTCTATAAAACACGTTGTCGTAGAAACTTCAAAAAGGGCTCATTCGATTTGAAATTGAAATGGCTAGTGCCCTTTTTAATAGTCGAAAGTAATTGGAAGGCAACTAACCCCCTCTTACGCCCACCTTTTCCCCAAACACATCCAATCAAAATTTTGAGATAGCCATTTTGTTCAACGTAGTTGAACGTTATGGAAATTAGGTCTTTGAGAATGACAACCCCTCCATAGCCCTCAGGGAAAGGGTTGTAAGTTATGCCCTTGGGGCATATTAGGTTTTTATAGAAAGCGTTGTCGTAGAAACTTCAAAAAGGGCTCATTCGATTGGAAATTGAAATGGCGAGTGGCCTTTTTAATAGTCGAAAGTAATTAGAGGGAAACTAACCCCCTCTTACGCCCACCTTTTCCCCGAAAACATCTAATAAAAATTTTTAGACAGCCGTTTTGTTCAACGTAGTTGAAAGTTTTGAAAATTAGGTGTTTGAGGATGACAACCCACACCATAGCCCTCAGGGAAAGGTTTGTAACTTATGCCCTGGGGGCATATTAGGTTTTTATAGAAAGCGTTGTCGTAGAAACTTCAAAAAGGGCTCATTCGAGCGTTGTCATAGAAACTTCGAAGGGCTAGTCTCCTTTTTAATAGTCAAAAGTGATTGGAGGAAAACTAACACCCCTCCCACGCCCACCATTTCTCCAAAAATATCCAATAAAAAGTTGAGACAACCATTTTGTTCTACGTAGTTGAAAGTTCGAGAAATTATGTCTTTGACAATGACACTCCCCCCACAGCCTTCAGCGCAAGGGTTGTAAGTTATGCCCTGGGGGCATATAAGTTTTTATTGAAAGTGTTGTCGTAGAAACTTCAAAAAGGGCTCATTCGATTGGAAATTGAAAGAACTAGTGCCCTATTTAATAATCGAAAGCGATTAGAGAGCAACTAACGCCCCTTTGACGCCCACCATTTCCCCAAGCACATCCAATCAAAATTTTGAGATAGACATTTTGTTCAACGTAGTTGAAAGTTCTGGAAATTAGGTCTTTGCCAGCCTTGTCGTAGAAACTTCAAAAAGAACTCATTCAATTGGGAATTGAGAGGGCTAGTGCCCTTATTAATAGTCAAAAGCGACCGAAGGGTTAATCCCCCCCCCCCATACTCATCGTTTCCCCAAACACTTTCGATCAACATTTTGATATGGCTATTTTGTTCAACGTATTTGAAGGGTCCGGAAATTATTTTTTTTGAGTATGACTACCTTCAACAGCCCTCAGGTTGTAAGTTATGCTCTGCGCGCATATAATCTTATATAGAAAGTGTTGCCGTAAAAACTTCAAAAAAGGCTCTTTCGATTAGAAATTGAGAGGGCTATTACTCTTTTTAATAGTCAAAAGTAATCAGAGGGAGAATCAACCCCCCCCCATCATTTCCACAAAATTACCGATCAACATTTTGATATGGCCGTTTTGTTCAATGTAGTTGAAAGGTCTGGAAATTATGTCATTCAGGATGCCAAACCTCAACCCCCCCCCCCCATAGCCCTCAGAACAAGGGTAGTAAGTTATGCCCTTGGGGCATAATAACGTTTTTATAGAGTTTTGTCTTAGAAGCTTCAAAAAGGGCTCGGTCGATTGGAAATTGAGAGGACTAGTGCCTGTTTTTATTAGTCGAAAGTGATCAGAGGGCAAATGTCTCCCTCCACGCCTATCATTTCCCCAAACACTTCCAATCAAAATTTTGATATTGCCATTTTATTAAGCCGATCAGAAAGGTCCGGAAATAATGTCTTTGAGGATAAAAAATCCCTCCAGCCCTCAGGGCAAGGGTTGTAAGCTATATCCAGGGGAAATATATGGTTTTTATAGAAAGTGTGGTCATATAAACTTCAAAGGGGGCTCATTGGATTGATAATCAGACACTCTAGTGCTCTTTTTAAGAGTCAAAGTGATCAGAGGGCAGATACCCTCTCCCCCCACACACGTCATATTGTCCAGAAATGCGTGTTTAGGTTCATAAGTGGTTTAATATTTCCTACTTAAAACCACTTTGTAAGTATAAAACGACCAGAAATTAATCAAAGAAACTTTTCGCCAAAAATAACTTCTTCAAAAAAAGTAAAGAGCCCAGTTTAACCAAAAATGAACAAAAATAGAATCAAATAATCTACCAAGAATACAACAAATCAATATCAATAAATAAATGAAACCCAAAACAACCAGAAATTAAAATAAGTCAAACTCAGAACGAGCAGAAATTAATCTGAGTAGGGTTCTAAACCCTATGCTTTCTAAAAGCCAAAATATAATTTGTACTTTACTGAAAAAAAATCTTTGAAATGTTTTCACTTTTATAACTTTAAGAAATCAAAAATTAATTAATATTTTAAGGAATAAATGTCAGCATATGTATATTAAACTGACAATGCACATCTTTTCAGTTAATTCAATTGGATTTTTTTCAGTATAGTACATATAAGGTGGGAACAGGTTGCTCCCGCCTAAACCATACTAATAAACCATGTCAGTTTTACGAGTTGACCATGTCAGTAGTATCAAACAGTTCGTGTTGTAGTATTTTTATTTGTGTTGTAGTATATGCCCCGGAGAGTAACCTGAGTAGGGAGGGCATAATGACTAATGCAAGGGTGACACTTGTTCACTTTAGGACCCGGGAACACCCCCCTGGATATCAAATCACTCCCCGTCTCTCATTTTAACATTAGTAGTTGGTTGGAGGCTTGACCTTTCACCAACTCGGTGTAGAGGGACGGATTCTAATTGGTGAAATCCATCCGCGAGCAGAGACGGGGAGTGATTTGATATCCAGGGGGGTGTTCCCGGGTCCTAAAGTTTATTGCGTTGAAACACATAATGGGGATGTAAAGCAGGCGTGTAAAGGGGTGCCTACACATTTTGTAAAGAGCAATTTCAACATGAGCGTGTACAGAGACTGTGTAGAAAGTAGCCTAGTGCCGAGAGCATAAGCTTGCAATTCGCTCTCTACAGTATAAAAATTATACTGTAAGAGTGGAAAAGAATGCAATGTCGTGTATATCCGACAAAGTCGATGTGCTCGAGAATGGTGTAAGTGTACTGCCACATGGCTACTACCTTATTTCAGACCGGGTTGAATGCATAGACTATCGCAATCTACTTGGTTTGGATAAATTAACTTAACCACTAACCCCTAACCCTAACCTAACCTAACCACTAACCTTTCATAAATTAACTAACCTAACCCAATCTCACCATAACCCGACCTACACGGTAGCAGCAGCAGCAGTGACGACAACTATTGTATACAGTTTTTTCCACCGCGGCCCGGGGGGGGGGGTCCCGCCCGCGGCCGGCCTTCGGCCCCGCGGCTCCCGGGGGGGGGCATTTTAAATTTAAATGTTCAACTGTGCTATTTTTTAAATTTCATGTTCCAAGTGTTCCAAGTGTTTTTTTCATGTGTTGTACAAATAGTGTGTGTGTGTGGGTGTTAATGTATAAAAAGTGTTTTTTGAGACAATAAGTGTTGTTGTTGTTGTTGTTCTTGATGAACAAAAGTGTTTTTTTTATAATAAATGTTGTAAATAAAGTGTTTTTTATCGTTGTTCATGTTGAACAAATAGAGTTTTCATGTTTGAACAAGTGCTATTTTTTTTTTTTTTTTTTTTTTTTTTGTTCTTGTTGAACAAGTGTCATTCTTATGTTGTTGTTTATGTTCAACAAATAGAGTTTTCATGTTGAATAAATGACCATGAAATATTGTTTTTGTTGTTCTTGTTAACGTACTAGATAGATCTTTGGGAAAATTATTACTACTACTACTACTTATTCACTGGACACGTATGATGTACAGTTAGTTGTAGTCCGACTGTTGTCAACAGCAGCAGCAGCATGTATCAATTTAAAACACCCTTCAGATCGTTTCTGTGTGGTCCATCAATGTCGGGGAAAACAATACTTTTAGCTAAAATAATTCAAAATTGTCAGAAAATGTTTTTGGAAAAACCAAAGAAAATTTATTATTGCTTTAATATTTGGCAGGAGTCCTACGATCAAATAAAAGCTATTGCCACACCCCTACCAATACAATTCATACGGGGACTTAATATTATCAATAGTATTGAACCAAAATCGTGGCTAATTATTGATGATTTGGCTGAATCCATTCAACAGTTCTCACAGGAAATGCTACAGCTTTTCACCCTTCGCTCTCATCATGAAAAGTTTTCCATAACCATAGTTCTACACAATCTGTTTTATCAGAGCAAATGTATGCAAACCCTTGCATTGAATTGCACCATCTATATTATCTATCGAGTTGTCCGTGATTCTAGCTCGCTAATAACTCTCAATAAGCAAATATACCCTGGTGCCCCTAAATTTCTGCTGTTAGTGTACAGTCAGGCGAAAAATAAGCCATACGACTCCATTTGGCAACATCTTAATCAGAGTACATCAAAAGATTTAGGTGTAGTCACTGATATTTTCGACAATGAAATTACTGTATATCTTCCGTTAAACAGTAAAAAAAGTTAGTAGTTGCCATTATGACACCGAAGAAACTAAACGAACAACGGCATTTATTTTCTGTTTTAAGCACTTCAAAACCTCCACTCAGGAAGGCTATACTGAAACACGTTGTTGACAATGATTTCATTAATCTAATATCTGAACTTTGTTTAAATTTAACTGAGGGCAATGTACACTTGTCAGAAGGTGTTAGACAACAGACAAAGCAACATTGTTCCACTCTACGTGCCTTGGCTTGCAAAAAAAAGGGACATTTTTTTAAAAGAAAACGTCTCCTTCAAGCGGGCGGTAGCTTTTTTACACTTTTACTGCCAATGATTGCAGGACTTGTAAACAGTTTTCTCTAGAGAATGGCTAAACCCTCTAAACTGACGCCATTTCAACTTGTCCTCTCGCTCGTCGAACGTTTTGAAGACAATCTAAGCAAATTCATTAATAATGAGAATATTGCCCATGACAAAAAACTGCTTTTACTTCAAGATGCATTGCGACGTGTGGACAAACATAGACCTTATCGTGAGAGACCCGCCACTGTCGCTGTTACCGTCACCGATCCCTCTAAACAGGAAACATCTCAAGATTCTGCAGCAGCAGCAGCAGCAGCAGTGCAATCAAAGGAGAAGAAATTGAATTCAATTGTATTGAAAATTGGAAACCTATTGCCAGTGACCTATCGAGAACAGAGTAAAAGAGTATTATCTTATCTCATGTTGGAAACTGGTGGTGATGAACATCAAGTTCAAGTTGACAGCACAGGGAAACGAATTATAATTCAGGGAAAAAGTTATAATCTAGTTGATTTAATTTGTGATATGGTGACGAATCGTAAAGGACTTTTATCCTTTGACAATAATCTATACGCCTTTTTAAGTGTATCAAACTTCCCCAAAAGCCTCATTGGCAATAATCAAATTCTTAAGAAACTAAGAGAATATAGTCTTCCAACCACGCCAACACCAACACCATTTAAAAAAGAAGAAGATTCAATATTTGAAAATACTAGCAGCAGCAGCAGCAGCAATGATTTTATAACACCTGTGACTGCTAGTCAAAAGCGAAGACGGATTAATTCACCCTCCAGTGTGCAAAAGGGGAGTGGACATTACACTACGTGTTTGCGTTCAAAATGGTTGAAGTTCTGAAACATGTCTATAAAAATATTGGTGAAGCGGGAAGTTCAGGTTCCTCCATAACGCTTTCTCAAATTGTCTCTGGCAGCATATTAAAAAAGCAAAAGAGTATATAGACAATGAACAGTGTTACACACTGCATCGGAATTGCTGGCTTCGTGGCAAACAATATCAACAAACTAAAGCATTCTTCCCTCTGCATATAATGCAAACGGATCTTTTAACCTTAGCTGCAATTCAATGGCGTCAAACTGCACCCTACAAATATATTCTGGTGGCAATCAGTGTCTTTAGTCGCTATGCCTATGCCATCCCTCTACGGTCAAAGAGAGGTGTTGACGTTGCTCAGGCCATTGAAAGTATTCTTGAACAGTACTACTAAAGAAAGATTCAACCGGATCGTGGTAGTCAATTTTTTAATCCGCATGTGCATAAGGTTCTATCGAAATATAATACAGCACTTTATCATAGTCACAGCCCGATAAAGGCTGCATTGGCTGAACGATTGATAAGAACGATTCGTCTATTAATTTCAAGATATTGTACACTGAAAAATACATCTGCTTTTATTCATGATTTAGATAAAATCATGCGGATATACAACCATCGACCCCATCGATCATTGTTCAACTCAAGCCCTCGGGAAGTTCATTGCAATGAAAATACATTTGATGCTTTTCTAAAGCAATAATCCAATGGTGAAAAAGAAAAAAAAATGTGAAGAAGAAATTCAATGTTGGTGATACTGTTCGAATTAATAGAACCACCAATATTTTTGAAAAGGGAAATTATTTATGGAGCACTGAACTTTTTAAAGTGTCCAAAATCCTGGACACCGAACCCACAACATATCTACTGCGAGACACCAATGATGATGAGATTCTCGGCGGTTTTTATGAATATGAACTACAAAAAGTTAGAAACACTAGTGAAATTTATCAAATTGAAAAGATATTAAAGAGTCGTACTCGTAGGGGCAAGAGACAGTTGCTTGTTCGCTGGCTAGGATACAACTCAGATTTTGATTCGTGGGTCAGTTCTGAAGATATTAACAATGCCCAATGATTTCTATGTGACTTTCATGTCCAATGTTTCTGATCCTCTCTGCAATGACCTGAATAGAACAAGTGATTTTTGGACGAAACTCTCCCCTACCATCAAATTCGACGGAAAGTATGAAGTTGCTCTTGTCGACTGTATTCTCAAAAATACCTACAACCTCCTGAGAAAAGATCGTAAATATGAAATAAAAATTAGACCCTATGATTGGCCGCCACCACCATCCTCAGGTGATCAAGAACAAATTCAAAGGATGAATTGGATGGATTATCCATATATTGAATTACCCTACGAGGAACTCACCTGTATGAATGATTTATGTCGTTCTATTAATAAAAGAATTTCCGCTCGTAAAAAAGGAGCTTTTCATTTCAACTATTAAAAGAAGGAGGGCAAGATCTACATCAGTTCACCTATTGCCAATGAAATGGTTATTCTCAATGATAATCTAAAGGATCTTCTTGGCTTTAAGCTCAATGTAATCAACGGTAAAAGTGCCGGAAACACTAATTTCATTTTTGCTGACTACCTGCCTGCATTCTCCACAGACACTTGTATATTTCTCTACGCTTCATTTGTGGAAACATCTCGGGTTGGTAATTCAAATATCCCCCTCCTACGAGTTCTTGAACGAAAAACCAATCGAGAGCATATTCAGCACTGCAATATAAAGCATCTTCAGTATATCCCCGTAAACACTTCCTATTTGGAACTCTGTCAGTTAACACTAAGAACTGAATTACGGGATCCCATAGCAATATCAAAAGGTTTGGCTGTGATTACATGCCATTTTCGTCCTATTGTACAACAACAACAAGATGTCTAATAGAAAAGTGCTATTCACTTGTCCTGATATTGACTGCTATGTTAATACTCTTGGCCCAAGACAGCAGGGCAATGGAATGGACTATTACAAAGGGCGTACTACAATGTCTGGCTATGGTCTTGGCAGTTGGTTTGCTAAGTTGTTTCGCTCTTCACTACCTCTGGCTAGAAAATATCTTGTACCAGCTGCGACAGATTTTGCATCCTCTACACTATACGATTGGGGCTCTAGCAAGGATTTTAAAAAAAAGTGCTACGGAAAATCTTAGCTCCAGTGCGCGAACCCTTGGCGAGAGATTAAAACAAAATTGTAAAGGTTTAAAAAGGTCGATAACAAATGCATCGCTCATCGATCTCAACTCATGTCGGAAGTGTAATACATCGCCCCTGTCCAATAGAAGAAGGAAAAAGACAACATGTATATTCCGCAGTAGTTGAAGAAGGAGTCAATAGAATAGACTCGTTAAATGAAATCAATATTTATTTTCCTAAAACTGCAGATGTGCCGCATAAAAAATCCATGCATTCAGCCATCTCCTTATCGACTTTATTTAACGCTGAAAACTTGGATGTGAATGTCAAGCATATATACTATGAGCAATTTTATCCACAACAATCCCTCTCTGATAATATCTACTTTCAAATTTATTCCAATGAAGACTACTTTATGGACATGTCATCGACATTTATAGATTTACGAATGAAAGTCTGGAAATCGGATAATACAATGCCAATTCGGGCCGATGGAATATCCAATGAAAATTGTATATTACACAATTTTTTTCATCAAATCAGTGTCTACATCAATGGCACGCTGGTGAGCACAAGCAACAATCTCTCAAATTATACAAACTATTTGCAATTCATGTTGATGAAACCCAAGTCATACAAGGAATTGAGAGACACATCCAATGGATATGAATATATTACTAATACTGATAGTACAGATGAACTTAAAAATGCTACAACTAGCGAATTACATCTAGTTGGAACAATATATCATGAAATATTTAATATACCCCAATGGCTACCACCCATTATTAAAGTGGAAATAAAACTGACGCTTGTGCCATCCAATTTCAAATTGAAAAAAGAACTTGATGCCAATCCTGATGTAAGTCTCTCCCTAACCACAGCAATACTTCATGTACGCAAACAACAAGTCATGAGTTCTGTTGCTTTGGCAGTGGAAAAACTGTGAGTCAGTGGAAATAATATTAAACTACTTGTTCCTCATAGAATCACCAATCAACGTCATATTTCCAAGGGGTCACGCACCTTCACTGACTCATCCTTTATCAATGGCGAAATTCCGTCAAAACTCGCTTTGGCATTTGTAAAAAGCGCTAGTGCAATAGGTTCATGGACTGGATGTCCACATAAATTTGAAATGTTTGGACTTTCATCTCTTGTGTGCAAAGTAATTGGAATGCCACTCCAAAATCTATCTTTTGATAAATCATAAGGAACATTGTATGAGTTGACTATGCAAACCCTAGATCATGATTCGCAACTATTTGAAAATGGTGTAACCGAAGAAATGTTTGCTAAAACACATGGTATCATTGTACTAGATTTGTCTGGCACGCAGGATATGAGTATAGTACGTACGGGGAGTGTGCGTTTAGAGTGTACATTTGCCGACCCATTGGCTGAGAGTATTGCACAAATCTCACTAAATTAATATGAAACCTATTGGGAAACCACTCCCGAAGGTAGTATTCTACTAGACTTGGCGCCATGAACACCAGTCAAATAATCAATGTATTTAATATGGATCCATACATGACCCAGGATAAATCCTATTGTCTGCCCTCGGACTTTCTTGGAAAAATTCAAAGTGTCAACAATACCTTAATTATTGTTAATAGCAGTCCATCGACTGTGCTGACGGGTCATTGGTTGTGCATCTTTCAAACAATGAAGACGATTGAATTTTTTGATCCTCTTGGTCTACCCTATACTTTCTACACACCCCACATCAGCAACTATATTGAGAGCAGTGGGAAAACTATTATTTAAAATCGGAAGAGAGTGCAGGATCTGACGACTAAAAGCTGTGGCTTCCATGCACTACTATATTTTGTGTTCCAATGTCGTGGCTATACTTACAAGCAGTTTCTCAACATTTATGTAGACAATCCACGTCTGAACGACTTTCTAGTGGAAAATATCCTCTCAGACCTGTACTATATTGATTTCAGTGCCCTAAGAGTAAAGTGCTTAATAAATGTTTGTAAATTTGTTTATTAATAAAATGCATATATATACAACAATGTCTTTAAATCTTCACTTTAGATTTCTTCATCGGTGTATAGGCAACTGTCGTGAACCGCTAATGCCGGTAACTCATTTGGATTCACTATATATTGATCTTGATTGACTGCAAAGTCAGGGTCACATTTTCTACAGTATAATGTAACTTCACTCTTGTCATATCTCTTTGTATAGTCAATGATACTATTTGCATTCATATTATGAAATTCACGAGTTTCCATCTGACTATTTGAAGCAATATCACATACAGTGTTTTCAAATGGTGAATCACGTTCGGTAACTGCCAAATAAAAATCACTTGGTTTATAGTCATAATAGACAGTGTCGTCACAAAAATAACGTAGAAGCCAAATTGTCTTGTTACCCCAACGGTGGAATCGCAGACCATATTCTTCCTTCCAGAGTAAATTAAATCCGAGACGATACAAATCTGGTAAAAATTAAGTAAAATCATGCCTGGGGTTCATTCTAATCATACCAGGGTCAGTATTCTCTCACTGATCACATTTATCAAAGTGACAATTGGAGCACAGGTTTCCTCTAGGGTGAGAGTCACAAATCTCTTCAAGACAAGAATTACATCCTTTAATTTGTACTGCATAGCCTCTATGTAATTTACAAGGATTACATAATTTGCACTTTTCACTATAGTCATCAACAATTGTACAATTCTCACATTAAGTCCAACTGCAAAGACTGTACATGCATAATGGACATGTATAGAACATTTTTTTTTTTTTTTTTTTTGGTTTCCAATGTCACTTAAATCTATCACAGCTAAAACGAAAATGATCGTCCCTGCTGACAGATAAATTCAAGGCGGAGGAATGAGAGAGGAGTAACTCTGTGACGTCACGTCTTTCGAATGGTGGGGGGAGCCATCTACATTGAATCTATTGGCAATGTTTTCAAAAGTGTATCCACGATATGATTCTGCTTTGTTCCAATTAATATATCAATAAAATGAGTATAAGCATTTGACTCACATTGACAAAGCTTTATACAATAGTCCAATGGGGAGAATCATTTTTCATTATATTGTCAAGTGTTCCCCGAGAGAATATCCTGCGTTGAAGCGATAACTCGAGAAAATCATCATCCAAAATCAAATGTTTTTCCATAAACACTAGATTCGATCTAATTCTCTCTTTCTAAAATTTATTCTTTTTCAATTCTTTCACTCTGACTAATGACTCTAGACTGACCATGAATCATTAGCCCTAGCATTCTACCCTAACCAGAAAAGAAAGGGAACATTTTCGATTTCGAAACAATTGTATTGAATAATTACAACAACAATAATACTAAGCATGTACAATTAGCGATACAGTTTATTGTCTTCGATATGTTTCACAAATGCACTTAAAGCACATTGAAGTCCATTCACATGTGCTATATCAACTTTTGCAGCGAAACATATTTGATCTTCCATTTTAAATTTGCTCAAGGATATCACATATCTTGCATATACTTCATCCCATTCTAGGCAAAGCCGTGATCCTCTCGTGATTTCCACCGCAATATTTGGTGCTCTTGTATTATTGCTACCAACTCCACTATCAACTTCTAATAGGGTAAACATTCCACTCATCATCAACACAAATATATATCCGAATGAGTAAAGTCAAACAGTTCTTCTCACTCCTTTGAATTCAATTCATAGACTAATAAAAAAAAACTATAGCAAAAATCCTTTCCTTATATTCTCTGCAATCCTCTCCTGCTAATATGTAACCAGCCATCAGATTGGCTTAGAAGAAGACACGTGATTTGTTTTCTGTTATCGGATCAATAAAGTTCCCAATCGATTACGCAATAAATTTCTCGGAAATCCACTTCCCCTTCGATTACGCAATCAATTTCTCAGAAATCCATTTCCCCTATGGAGTCTATGCCCATATATGGTGCCCCATCATGAGTTATAGATCAATACATTTCCTCCACCGTTGATGCGCATGTGTAAACTTAGCCCCGGAGACAATATACTTGGAAACAACAAATAAATCGACCATGAAAATAACTTAAAGTTAAAAAAATCCTATTTTTTCATTTTCAGGACAAAAACCATAAAAATATCCATAAATTGCTGTACTCGTCGGAGATATTATGTAATCCATTGACAAAAACCATAAAAACATGCATAAATTGCTGTTGGCATCCAAGAAACATCCTTCAATTGTTGTTGAAGTCCAAGAAACATCCATCAAAGTGAGAAAAATGCTCTTTTTTCATTCTCAGTGACAAAAAAAAACATAAAAACCTGCATAAATTGCTGTTGAAATACAAGAAACATCCTTCAATTGTTGTTGAAATCCAAGAAACATCCATCAAAGTGAGAAAAATCCTGTTTTTTTTCATTCTCAGTGACAAAAACCATAAATTATGTCCTGTCAACGTTAGACTAAATTGTAGATGGCAGCAGGGGTGAGGGGTGGGAGTCATTATGCCCTCCCTACTAACCTGTTGTATTTGATTGCCTTAATTAATTTTTAGTTGGTATAAAAGGGATTTTTTTTTTTTTAAGGGAGTCTATAGTTAGGATGATGAAAATGTTATATTGGATTAATTTAGTTTTTTAAATTTCAGAGATATAAAGGAGGAGAAAATAGAGGAAGAGAAGTTTTTTGGTGGTTGTAGTTGGTTGAAGTTTGTAATTTTGTTTAATTTAGTTTTTAATAGGAGAAAAATGAAGATGAGGGGTAAAATGGAAAAAGGGCAAAAAAGAAAAAAAGGAAAGGGGAAAAAATGAAAATATAGGTTAAAATACAGAAAATGATAATGAAGGCTAATAATCCTTATTAAAAATTTTGATCATGTTAAATATTTATAGTAGCAGAGTGTGTTTTCATCAATATTGTTTGGATAACAAATAAAAAAAATAAATGTCATTTTTAAGTCAGTGTATGCGACACTAAAGTTTTGAAATTATGTGAAAAAGATTATTATATCACCGAGAGGAGAGGAGGTGGGATCTATTAAAAAAAATTAAAAAAAAAAAAAACAGTTCATGGTAACGAACTGTAAGTATCAATAGATAGATAAAAAAAAATTGGCTTATTATGCTGTTTCCAAATATAGAAGTTTCTTGAAGTTTAGTCTTACCCATCAAAGGCTACGAGCCTGAGAAAATTTGTCTAATTTTCGATTAAAGAGGTAAAACCCCGCTAAATTTCATAGAATCCTAATGAAAATCACACTATCAGATTCAGCCTATGAGAGAACTCTACTGTAGTGTAGAGGTTTCAAGGTCCTATCAGCACAAATTTGGAATTTTGTATTTTTGCCAGAAATAAGATCACGAATGCATGTTTGCTTATTTTTTTAAGTTTTTTTTCCCAGGGTTCATCGTAACGACCCAGTGGTCCTAGAATTTCGTGAGAAGGCTCATTCGAACGGAACGGAAATTAAAAGTTCTAGTGCCCTTTTTAAGTGACCAAAAAATTGGATGGTAACTAGGCCCCTTCCCATGCTCATTTTTTTCCCCAAAGTCACCGGACCAAAATTTTGAGATAGCTCATTTTGTTCGGCATAGTTGAAACATATAATGACTATGTCTTTGAGGACGACTTAATCCCTCATAGTCACCAGGGGAAGGGCTGCAAGTTATGAACTTTGCCCATTGCTTATATATAGTAATGGTTATTGGTAAATATACAGACGTTTTCAGGGGAGGATTTTTCTGGGGGGGGGGGGTCGGCGGGATAGGGTTGCGTGGGAGTATCTTTCCATGGAAGAATTTTTCACGGGGGAAGAGAATTTTCATGAAAGGGATGCTGGGTTTCCCGGCATTATTTAAAAAACAATCAGAAATTAAATAAAAAACAAGTTTTTCAACTGAAAGTAAAGAGTAACATTAAAACTTAAAACGAACAGAAATTATTACGTATATGAGGGGCTTTGTCCCCTCCTCAATACCTCGCTCTTTACACTAAAGTATTTTTAATAATTTCAAAGGCGCTTTCTAATTTATTTATTAATATTATATATTCTAATTAAACGGCCATTGTGATCCAGGGGTCATTCTTAAAGAATTGGAACAAAATTTGAACTTTAGCGTAAAGAGTGAGGTATTGACTAGGGGACGAACCCCGCATATTACCTATATGAAGAATTTCGCCCCCCTCGTCAATACCTCGCTCTTTACGCTAAAGTTCGAATTTTGTTTAATAATAGCCTATATAAGTTTTAATTTGTTTGTGTTATTTTCCGGCCAATCTTAGCACTAAATTTTACCTTAAGAAGGTTCATAACTATGATTTCTATGAGATAATAAACCAAAGATATTTTATGTCTTCAGCTTGTGGTTGTTATTAAATAAAAAAAAATAAGTTTTTTCTAACTGAAAGTAAGAAATAACATTAAAACTTAAAACGAACATAAATTATTACGTATATCTTTTAAAGATTTTTCTTTCATTCATTTCAGTGGTTTGAGAATTGCTCAACTTGTGAATTTCATTTTCGTAAAAACAGTTTCAACCTCTTTGGCCGTTTTTTTTTTTTTTACTATGCCTTGCAAAATTAGTTCCGCAAATATCACTCATTTAATTTACGTGGGAGAATCTCCGAGGAGATAATTTCTCGTGGGGGAAGGGAATTTTCCATAGAGTGGGAGCTGGATATCCGTACATTAGTTAAAACAAAATCAGTAATTAAATAAAATACATGTTTTTACAGCTGAAAGTGAGAAGCAACATTAAAACTTAACAGGAACAGAAAATATTATGTATATTAGATGGGTTACCGCTCTTCAATGGCTTGTTCTTGTACTAAGATTTCGTTTTTAACTTTTAAAAAGAGGTTACTATTCTAATTTAACTTCCTTCGTGATTCAGGAGTCATTCTTAAACAACTGGAACAAAACTCAAACTTAGGTTATTATAAGGAATTGTTAGTTAGAAAAAAAGTAAAATTAATATTCAAATTTGGTTTTAATTATTCATGTACTGTGAGCCAAATTCAAAACCTGCATTAAATTCAAAAACGTTTAAATAAAAAACAAGTTTTTTTTAACTGAAAGTAAGGAGCGATATTAAATCTTAAAAGGATCAGAAATTATTCCGTAGATGAAAAAGGCTGTTCCCTGCTCAACGCTCCGCTCTTTACGTTAAAGTTTTTTATTGTTTTATAAAGCAGAGTTGTGAGAAAGAGTCAAACTTTAGCGAAAATAGCGGGGCCTTGAGCAGGGAACAACCCCTTTAATATACGGAATAGTTTCTGTTCGTTTTAAGTTTTAATGTCGCTCCTTACTTTCAGTTAAAAAAAAACTTGTTTTTGTTTAATTTAATGTGTAATTTGAACGAAAACAATGCCAAGTCTGTAAAAGAAAAAAAAATAATTTAAAGAAGAATATTCCTGAGTACCACTTTTTTTTAGAATCTATGGGGTAAGTCATCAATATTAAAAAATTTAGGAAATTTACAACCCCCTCCCCTTATAACTCTCAAAATGTCAAAATTTTTGGTCAGCTGATTGTTCTTGACAATCTAGTAATTCGTATGAGTTAAAATTCATATTTCATGCCTCTCTGAAATATGAGCCTCTCTGTGCCACTGACCACCCTGTCACTATTCCTCATAGTAATGTTTTCGTGCGTTTGTGATTTTTTTCTTGCAATGTTGAGTAGAAACTCCAACAGCTATTACTTATAACTATGTTTAACTTTACCCTCATTACCGGACTAGACTAGTCCGGTAAGTCTAATTCGTTTGTAACTTTCATCTCTACTGATAACCTGTGAATGCTGTGAAAATTCGAACAACAGCACCTTTGAACGGCCATCCCTCTTCGAGTAGCCCCCATCCTCACAAAAATTTCTCATTTCCGGAAAAGAAATAAAGACTATAGGAAAACCAGACACTGATAAATAGGGACATAATTGCAGAAATATCATTTCTGGAATGAGCAAAAAGAGTAAATGAACAATTTAAAGCAAACCCAAGCCCAAAAATTATGTCACTGAAGTATGTGGGTATAGACCTCAATGAATTAATAAATTTTTACCATCAATTATCCTAGTTTTATCAAAGTGCCATAAGTATGGGGGTATTTTACCCCCTGTGAAGTTATTTTACCCCCTGTGAAATTTTGAAATAAGATTTTCTCTTGTACTTTTACAGTACATGTGTGATTGTCTTTTCCACCGAAACTCAATATTTTTTTTCTTTTTACTTTACTTTTTTTAATTTACTTTTATCTGCTTTTGCTGTTTCTACTTTTACTGTTTACTTTTTGATAATAAAATTGATATTATGGTGTGTGTGTTTTAATTTTTGAATATTTATGCTCATTTCTATATTATTGTATTTTTTTGTAGATTAATTAAAAAAAAACTTTCCGAAAAAGAAGTTTATCATAGAAAAGTAAAGGCCAATTTAAACTTAAGATCAGCAGATACAAATACCTGTTAAAATTCAAACCCAAAACGACCAAAAGTTACTATTAAAGAATAAATGAAATCCAAAACAAACAGAAATTAAATAGACAATCATAGCAAAAATATACAACAAGTAATAATATATATGAATTAATAGATCTTAAAGCACGTAATGCTTAAATTGAATATGCAAATCAAGCTTAAAACGAAAAATATTATTTTGCTATTGAAGTATAAATGAAACCTAAAACGAACAGAAATCAAATAAACAATGAATGCAAACAAACATACAATACATATTAATGTAAATGAATAAATAAATCTTAAAAGGAGTGAAACATAAATTGAATATGCAAATCAAGCTTAAAACGTACAAAAATAACTGCAAACAAGAGTTTCGCTATCGCCTCCTTCTCTCACTGCAAAAGTCTAAAACCTACTGCGTCATTGGCGCTTTACTGAAAACGAATTAGGCCTATATTGCAAATATTTTCTTTTGTACTTAATTTTGAAAATAAATGTTAAAATTACAGCAATCTTGAACTGATGAGCTTTCAGCAATTAATATCATTATATATCAAATATTCAGTTTAATTTATTAGTTCTTTCCAAGATTGTTCAAGACGAATATAGTTTCACTAGAAACAAGAGTTTGGATACTGCCCCTTTCCTTAGCTGTAAAAACCTATAGTTATAGGTTTTAAACTATATTCAACAAAATGGCTGTCTCAAAATTTTTATCGGATGGGTTTGGAAAAAAAACGTTTGTGTTTGTGGGGGGGGGGGGTAATTGCCCTTTTATCTCTTTTGACTCTTTAAAAGTGAATTAGAACTTTCCATTTTCAATCAAATGAGCCCTCTCTGAAGTTTATACGAGCATCGCTTTTATAAGAACCATATATGGCCCCAGGGTATAACTTACAACGCCCGTCCCCGGGCCCTGGGGGGGGGTTATGTCGACCCCAGAATTAATATCTGATGTTTGAACTAATTTTAACAAAATAGTCAAATCAAAATTTTTATCAGATGGGTTTGAGGAAGAAAAAGATTTGGAGGGAGGAGGGGCTAGTTGCCCTCCGATCTCTTTTG
This sequence comes from Artemia sp. Qi Xiang Cuo, assembly GCF_049724085.1. Taxonomy (NCBI): domain Eukaryota; kingdom Metazoa; phylum Arthropoda; class Branchiopoda; order Anostraca; family Artemiidae; genus Artemia; species Artemia sp. Qi Xiang Cuo. Next base: position 7,268,905 of record NC_142797.1, on the reverse strand, counting down.
ACTCTGAGAAAGTGAGTTAGAACTTTTAATTTCCAATCAAATGAGCCCTCTTTGAAGTTAATACGAGCATCTCTTTCATAAGAACCATATACGGTCCCAGGACATAACTTACAATGTCTGCACCCCGGGCCCTGGGGGGTTGTGTTGACATTGGTGTTTTTGTTATCTGACCTTTGAAATATTTTAAAAATGGCTATCTCAAAATTTTCATCTGATGGGTTTGGAAAAATGGGTGTGGAGGGTAAGGGGCCCTCCGATCTCTTTTGACTTTTAAAAATTGAACTAAAACTTTCAATTTCCATTCAAACGAGTTCTCTCTAAAGTTTATACGAGCATAACTTCCATAAGAACCAAATATGCCCCCACGCCCTAGGGGGTCGTGTCGACACCGGTTTTTTTTTACCTGACCTTTGAACTATTTTTAACAAAATGACTATTTCAAAAATTTTTATCGGATCCATTTGGGGAAAAGGTGCGTGGGGGGTTAGTTTCCCTCCTATCTCTTTTGGCTCTTAAAAACAGAACTAGAACTTTCAATATATAATCAAATGAGACTTCCCTGAAATTTATACGAGCATCCCCTCCATGAAAGCTATATATGCCCCCCAGACATGAATTACAACACCTACCCCAGGCCATGAAGGATTGTGTCGACCTCGGAGTTTTCGTTATATGATCTTTGAAACATTTTGAAAAAATGGCTCTCTCAAAGTTCTCATCTTTTGAAAAAATAGGGGGTGGTGGGGGGGGGGGCTAGTTGCCCTCCGATCTCTTTTGACTCTTAATAAAAAATTGAACAAGAACTTTCAATTTCCAATCAACTGAGCCCTCTCCGAAGTTTATACGAACATCCCTTCCATAACAACCATATATGCCCCAGAGCATCACTAACAACGCCCCCCGGGTCCCAGGGGGGTTGCGTCGACACATTAGTTTTTCTTATTTGACCTTTGAACTATTTTCAACAAAATGGCTATCTAAAAATTTTCATCGGATGGGCTCGGAAAAAAAGGCGTGGGGGTGGCTAGTTGCCCTTGGATCCGATATCTTTTGACTTTTTAAAACTGAACTAAAACTTTCAATTTCTAATCAAATGTGCCCTCTTAAGTTTATACGAGCATCCCTTCCATAAAAACTATATGCCCCCAGGGCATAACTTGCAACGCCTGCTTCCGGGCCCTGGGGGTTCTGTTAACACCGGAGTTTTTTTTTAGCTGACCTTTGAACTATTTTTAACAAAATCGCTATCTCAAAATTTTATCGGATGCATTTGGAGGGAAAGGGGTGGGGGGGGGGGGGGGTAGTTGCCCTCTGATCTTTTTTTACTCTTAAAAACTGAACTAGAGCTTTCAATTTCCAATCAAATGAGGCTTATCTGAAGTTTATACGAGCATCCCTTCCATAACAGCTGTATATAGGCTATGCCCCCCAGGCATAACTTACAACGCCTATCCTGGGCCCTGAAGGATTATGTCGACCCCTGAGTTTTTGTTATCTGGCTTTCGGACTATTTTTAATAAAATGGCTATCTCAAAATTTTTATCATTTGCATTTAGGGAAAACGAGGCATGGGGAGGGTCTAGTTGCCCTCCAATCTCTTTTGACTCTCGAAAACTGGACTAGAACTTTCAATTTCAAATCAAATGAGCCCTCTCTGAAGTTTGTACAAGCATCCATTCCATAAGAACCATATATTCCCCCAGGGCATAACTTACAACGCCTGCCCTCGGTCCCTGGGGGGTTGTATCGACACCGGAGATTTCGTTATATGATTTTTGAACTATTTAAAAAAAAATAATGAATATCTCAAAGTTCTTATCGGACACACTTGGGAAAAATAGCGTGGGGGGGGGGGCTGGTTATCCTCCTATCTCTTTTGAATCTTAAAAAGTGAACTAAAACTATCAGTTTCCAATCAAATGAGCCCTCTCTGAAGTTTATACGAGCATTCCTTCCGTAAAAACCCTATATTCCCCCAGGGTATAACTTACAACGCCTCCCCCAGGGCCCTGGGGGCTTGTGCCGACACCGGTACTTTGGTTATATGATCTTTGAACTATTTTTAACAAAATGGTTATCTCAAAATTTTTATCGTATGCATTTGGAAAAAGAAGGGCTCGGGGGGGGGGGGGGTTAGTTGCCCTCCGATCAATTTTGACACTTGAAAAGGGCACTAGAACTCTCGATTTCCAATCGAATGATGCCCCTTTGAAGTTTATGAGACGACCCCTTCCAAATTAAGTTTCTCTGGACAAATAATAAATAATAAAACATTGGAGCCGTATGGCCTTGGCCCTGGGGGGTTATGTCGACACAGGAAGTATTGTTATCTCACCCTTGAACTATTTTTAACAAAATGGATATCTCAAAATTTTTATCTAAAGCATTTGGGGGAAAAGGGAGCTGGGGGCTAGTTACCCTCCGATCTCTTTTGACTCCTAAAAAGGGAACTAGAACTTTCACTTTCCAAATAATGAGCCCTCTCTAAAGTGTGCTCGATTATCCCCCTCCATTAAAACCATATATACTCCTAGGGCATAACTTACAACGCCTGCCCCCGTGCCCTGGGGGGTTGTGTCAACGCAGGAAATTTTATTATCTGACCCTTGAACTACTTTCAACAAAATGGCTATCTCAAAATTTTTATCTGATGCATTTGGGGGGAAAGAGGGGGGGGGGGTAGCTGCCCTCCGATTACTTTTGACTCTCAAAAGTGAATTATAACTTTGAAATTCCAATCAAATGAGTTTTCTATGAAGCTTATACGAGCATCTCTTCCTGCCCCCAGGGCATAACTTACAACGCTTGCCCCCGGGGCCTGGGGTGTTGACATCGGAGTTTTGTTATCTGAATTTTGAACTATTTTTTATAAAATCTCTATTTCAAAATTTTTATCTGGTGCATTTGGGGGAAAAGGGTTGAGGGGGGCTAGCTGCCCTCCGATCACTTTTGACTTATAAAAAGTGAACTAGAACTTTCAATTTCCAATCCAATGATCCCTCTTTGGAGTATATACGAACATCCCTTCCGTAAGAACCTTATATGCCCCCAAGGCATAACTTACAATGACTGCCCCCGGGCCCCTGGGGGGGGTTGTGTTGACATCGAAGTTTTGTTGTCTGACCTTTGAATTATTTTTTACAAAATGGCTATCTCAAAATTTTTATCTGATGCAATTGGGGGAAAAGGGCGAGAGTTGGGGGGGCTAATTGCTCTCCGATTTCTTTTGAATCTAAAAAAGAGAACTAGAACTTTTAATTCCCAATCAAATAAGCCCTCTCTTTACGAGCAACACTTCTGTAACAACCATTTTTGCCCCCAGGGCATAACTTGCAACGCCTGCCCCGGGCCCTGAGGGTTGTGTTGACACCGGAGTTGTTCTTATCTAACCTTTGAACTATTCCTAACAAAATGGCTATCTCAAAATTTTTATCGGATGCATTTGGGGGAAAAGGGGCGGGGGGGGGGTGTTAGTTGCCCTCAGATCTCTTTTGACTCTTAAAAACTGAACTAGAAATTTCAATTTCCAATCAAATGAGCCTTCTTTGAAATTTATACGAGCATCCTTTCCATAACAGCTATATATGCCCCCCAGGCATAACCTAAAACACCCACCCTGGGCCCTGAAGGATTATGTCGACCTTGGAGTTTTCGTTTTATAACATTTGAACCATTTTGAAAAAAATGGCTGTCTCAAAGTTCTTATCGGATGGGTATTAGGAAAATAGGACGTGGAAGGGGGGGGGGGCTAGTTGCCCTCTGATCTCTTTTTACCCTTAAAAAGTGAACGAGAACCTTCAATTTTCAATCAAATGAGCCCTCCTGCCAAAGTGCATCCCTTCCATACGAGCATCCCTTCCATATGAACCATATATGCCCCAAGAGCATTACTTAGAGCATTGCCCTGGGTGGTTGAGTCGACACCGTAGGTTTTTCTTATCTAATTTTTTAACTATTTTTTTAAGAAATGGCTATCTCAAAATTTGTAGCGGATGGTTAGGGGAAAAAAGGGTGTGGGGGGCTATTTGTCCTTCGATCTCTTGACTCTTAAAAAATGAACTAGAACTTGCAATTTCCAATTAAATGAGCCTTCTCTGAAGTTTATGCGAGTATCCCTTTCATAAGCACTATATATGCTCCCAGGCCCTCGCCAATTGTTTATACGAGCCAATGAGCACTCTCCAAAGTTTATACGACCATCCCTTCCATAAGAACCATATATGCCCCAAGAGCATTACTTACAACGCTTGCCCGGGGCCCTGTGGGGTTGCCTCGACGCAGGAGTTTTTCTTTTCTGACCTCTGAACTATTTTTAAGGAAATGACTATCTTAAAATTTGTATCGAATGGATTTGGGGAAAAAGGGTGTGTGGGGGGTTTAGTTGCCCTCGGATATCTATTGACTCTTAAAAAGTGAACTACAATTTTCAATTTCCAATCAAATTAGAACTCTCTGAAATTTATACGAGCATCCCTTTCATAAGAACCGTATACGCCCCAAGGATATCACTCAGAACGCCTACTCCCGGGCCCTGGGTTGTTGAGTCAACACCGGAGTTTTTCTTATCTAATTTTTTAACTATTTTTTTTAGAAATGGCTATCTCAAAATTTGTAGTGGATTGGTTTGGGGAAAGAGGGTGTGTGGGGGGGGGCTAGTTCCCCTTCGATCTCTTTATTCTTAAAAACTGAACTAGAACATTCAATTTCCAATCAAATGAGCCTTCTCTGAAGTTTATGCGAGCATCCCTTCCATAAGTACCATAGATGCCCACAGGGCGTAGCTTACAGCGCCTGCCCCCGTGACCTGAGGGGTTGTTTCGACGCACGAGTTTTTGTTATCTGACTGTTGGACTATTTTAAATAAAATGACTATCTCAAAATTTTTATCAGATGCATTTAAGGAAAAGGGGTATGGGGTGCTAGTTGCCCTCCAATCTCTTTTGACTCTTAAAAACTGAACTAGAACTTTTAATTTTCAATTAAATGAGCCTTCTTTGAAATTTATACGAGCATCCTTTCCATAAAAGCTATGTATGCCTGCCCCGGCCCGTTTGGGGTTGCCTCGACGCACGATTTTTTCTTTTCTGACCTTTGAACTATTTTTAAAAAAATGTCTTTTTCAATATTTGTGTCGGATGGGTTTGGGGAAAAAAGGATGTGTGGAGGGTTTAGTTGCCCTCAGATATCTTTTGACTCTTAAAAAGTGAACTACAACTTTCAATTTCCAATCAAATGAGAACTCTCTGAAGTTTATACGAGCATCCCTTTCATAAGAACCATATACGCCCCCAGGATAACACTCACAGTGCCTACTCCCAGGCCCTGGATGGTATAGTCGAAATTTATTATCTAATTTATTAACTATTTTTTTTTTTTAAATGGCTATCTCAAACTTTGTAGCGGATGGGTTTGGGGAAAAAAGAATGTGGGGTGGGGGGCTAGTTGCCCTTCGATCTCTTGACTTTTAAAAAGTGAACTAGAACTTTCAATTTCCAATCAAATGAGGCTTCTCTGAAGTTTATACGAGCATCCCTATCATAAGAACCATATATGCCCCCAGGGCTTAGCTTACAACGCCTGCCCCCGTGACCTTAGGGGTTGTTTCGACACCTGAGTTTTTGTTATCTGACTTTTGGACTATGTTTTAATAAAATGGTTATCTCAAAATGTTTATCGGATGCATTTAGGGAAAAAGGGGCATGGGGGGGGCTAGTTACCCTCAAATCTCTTTTCACTCTCAAAAACTGAACTTGAACAGTCAATTTCCAATCCAATTGGCCCTGTCTGAAGTGTGCATAAGCATCCTTTCCGTTAAAACCATATACACCTCCGAGACATAACCCACAACGCCTGCCTTCGGGCCCTGGGGGGCTGTGTTGACCCCGTAGTTTTTGTTCTATGGTCTTTTAACTATTTTTAAAAATAAAGGATATCTCAAAGTTCTTATCGGATGCACTTGGGAGAAATAGCATGGGGGGGCTGGTCACCCTCCAATCTCTTTTGAATCTTATTAAGTGAATAAAAACTTTCCATTTCCAATCAAATGAGCCCTCTCTGAAGTTTATACGAGCATTCCTTCCATAAGAACCCCCAGGCCCTGGATGGTATAGTCGACATTTATTATCTAATTTATTAAATATTTTTTTTTTTTAAATGGCTATCTCAAACTTTGTAGCGGATGGGTTTGGGGAAAAAAGAATGTGGGGTGGGGGGCTAGTTGCCCTTCGATCTCTTGACTTTTAAAAAGTGAACTAGAACTTTCAATTTCCAATCAAATGAGGCTTCTCTGAAGTTTATACGAGCATCCCTATCATAAGAACCATATATGCCCCCAGGGCTTAGCTTACAACGCCTGCCCCCGTGACCTTAGGGGTTGTTTCGACACCTGAGTTTTTGTTATCTGACTTTTGGACTATGTTTTAATAAAATGGTTATCTCAAAATGTTTATCGGATGCATTTAGGGAAAAAGGGGCATGGGGGGGGGGCTAGCTGCCCTCCAATCTCTTTTGAATCTCAAAAACTGAACTAGAACTTTCCATTTTCAATCAAATGAGCCCTCTTTAAAGTTTTTACGAGCATCTCTTCCATAAGAACCATATACTCCCCCAGGGCATAACTGACAACACCTGCCCTTGGACCCTGGGGGGTTGTGTTGACCCCAGAGTTTTTATTACATGATCTTTGAACTATTGTTAAAAAAAAATGATTGTCTCAAAGTTTTTATCGGATGCACTTGGGAGAAATAGCATGGGGGGGCTGGTCACCCTCCAATCTCTTTTGAATCTTATTAAGTGAATAAAAACTTTCCATTTCCAATCAAATGAGCCCTCTCTGAAGTTTATACGAGCATTCCTTCCATAAGAACCATATATGCCCCTAGGGCATAACTTACAACGCCTGGCCCTGGCCCTGGGGGCTTGTGCCGACACCGGAGTTTTTGTTATATGATCTTTGAACTATATTTGACAAAATGGCTATCAAATTTTTTTTTTTCGTACGCATTTGGAAAAAGAAGGTGTGGGTGGGGCTAGTTGCCCTCCGATCACTTTTGACTCTTAAAAGGCCACTAGAACTCTCGATTTCCAATCGAATGATGCTCCTTTGTTTATGCGACGACCCCTTTAATATGACGTGTCTCTGGAAAAAAAAAATTAATAAAAATAAAAAATTGGAGCCGTATGGCCTTAGCCCTGGGGGTTATGTCGACACAGAAAATTGTGTTATCTCACCCTTGAACTATTTTTAATAAAATGGTTATCTCAAACTTCATCTGATGAATTTCTGGGAAAAAAGGCGGGGGGGGGGGACTAGCTTCTCTGCAGTCACTTGACTCTTAAAAAGTGAACTACAACTTTCAATTTCCAATCAAATGAGCCCTCTTTGAAGTTTATAGGAGCATCCCTTCCATAAGAACCATATATGCCCCCAGGGTATAACTTATAACGCCTGCTTCTAGGCCCTGGGGGTTTGAGTGGATACTGGAGTTTTTGTTATCTGATACTTGAACTATTTCAGAGGCAACGCTATAGCGTTGCCTATAGTAAAGGCCATACGGCTCCAATGTTTTATTTTTTTATTTTTTCAGAGGCACTTCATATGGAAGGTGTCGTCGTAAAAACTTCAAAGGGGGCTCATTCGATTGGAAATCAATAGTTCTAGTGCCCTTTTTAAGGGTCAAAAGTGATTGGAAGGCAACGAACACCCCTTCCATGCCCACAATTTCCCCAAACACATCCAATCAAAATTTTTAGATAGCCATTTTGTTCTACGTTGTTGATTTCCACATAGAAATTATGTTTTTGAGGAGGACACTCCCCCACAGCCCTCAGGGCAAGGGTTGTAAGTTATACCCTGGGGGTATATAAGCTTTTTATAGAAAGCTTTATCGTAGAAACTTCAAAAAAGGCTGATTCTATTAGAAATTCAAAGGGCTAGTGCCCTTTTTAATAGTCGGAGTGATTCGAGGGTAACTAACCCCCCTCTCACACCCATCTCTTCCCCTAACACATCCAATCAAAATTTTGAGATAGCCATTTTGTTCAACGTGGAGTGTTGTCGTAGAAGCTTCAAAAAGGGCTCTTTCGATTGGAAATTTAAATTGCCGGTGCCCTTTTTAATAGTTGAAAGTGATTGGAAGGCAACTAACACACCTTCCACGCCCATCAATTCCCCAAAAACATCCAATCAAAATTTTGAGATAGCCATTTTGTTCAACGTAGTTGAAAGTTCTGGAAATTATATCTTTGAGCATGACACTCCCCCCCCAAGATCTTCAGGGCAAGGGTTATAAGTTATGCCCTGGGGGCATATATGGTTCTTATGGAAGGAATGCTTGTATAAACCTTAGAGAGGGGTCATTTGATTGGAAATTGAAAGTTCTAGTTCACTTTTTGAGTATCAAAAGATACTGGAGGGTAACCAGCCCCCTCCCCTCCCACGCCCTTTTTCCCAAATGCATCCGATAAAAATTTTGAGATAGATATTTTGCTATAAATAGTTCAAAGATAATATAACAAAATCTTTTGTGTCAACACAAGCCCCCAGGGCCCGGGGTCAGGCGTGGTAAGTTATGCCCTGGGGGCATATATGGTTATATGGAAGAGGAGATTGGAGGGCACCTAGCACCCCCCTCTACGCCCATTTTTCTCGAACCCATCTGATAAGAACTTTGATATAGCCATTTTTTTTTTAAATAGTTCAAAGACCATACAACGAAAACTCCGGGGTCGACACAGCCCTCCAGGGCCCGAAGGCACGCGTTGTAAGTTATGCCCTGGGTGAATATATGGTTCTAATTGAAGGGATGTTCGTAAAAACTTCAGAGAGGACTAATTTGATTGGAAATTGAAAGTTCTAGTTCAGTTTTTGAGACTCAAAAGAGATTAGAGGGCAACTAGCCCCCCCCCCACGCCTCTTTTTTCCCGAATACATCCGATAAAATTTTTTAGATAGCCATTAACTTAAAAATTGTTCACAAGTCAGAAAACAAAAACTCAGGTGTCGACACGACTCCCCCCAGGGCCTGGGGGCAGGCGTTGTAAGTTATGCCCTGGGGCATATATGGTTTTTATGAAGGGATACTCGTATAAACTTCGGAGAGGGCTCATGTGATTGGAAACTAAAAATTCAAGTTTACTTTTTAATAGTCAAAAGAGATCCGAGGGAAACTAGCCCCCCCACGCCTTCTTTTTCCAAACCCATCTTATGAAAATTTTAAGATAGACATTTTGTTAAAAAAAAATAGTTCAAAGGCCGGATAAGAAAAATTCCGGTGTCAATGCAGCCCCCCTTGCCTGGGAGAAGGTGTTGTAAGTTATACCCTAAGGGCATATATAGTTCTTATGAAAGGCATGCTCGTATAAACTTCAAAAAGGGCTCATTTGATTGGAAATTGAAAGTTGTAGTTCACTTTTTAAGAGTCGAGATTTAAGGGCAACTAGCCCCCCCTCCCCAAGCCCTTTTTTGCCCAAATCTATCCGCTACAAATTTTGAGATAGCCAGATTTTTTTTTAAATTGTTAAAAAATTAGACTAAAAAAAACTCCAGTGTCAACACAACCCCCCAGGGGCCAGGAGGTAGGCGTTGTAAGTGTTGTCCTGGGGGCATGTATGGTTCTTATGAAAGACATGCTCTGATAAACTTTAGAGAGGGCTCATTTGATTAGTAATTGAAAGTTCTAGTTCACTTTTTAAGAGTCAAAAGATATCCGAGGGCAACTAGCCCCCCCATACACACACCCTTTTTCCCCCAAGCCTATCCGATAAAATTGTTTAAACAGTCTTTTCATTATAGATGATTCAAAGGTCAGATAAGAAAAACTCCTGTGTAGACGCAACCCTCCATGGCTCGGAGGCAGATGTTGTGAGTAATGCTGTAGGGGCATATATTGTACTTATTGAAGGGAAGATTGTATAAACTTCGGAGAGGGTTCATATGATTTGAAATTGAAATTTCTCGTTCACTTTTTAAGAGTTAAAAGAGATGGAGGGCAACTAGTGCCCTAAATGCATCAGATAAAAATTTTGAGGCAAACATTTTGTTAAAAATAGTTCAAATTTCAGATAACAAAAACTCCGGTGTCGACACAGCCCTCCTGGGCCAGAAGGTAGGCGTTGTAAGTTATGCCCTGGGGGCATATATGGTTGTTATGGAAGGGATGCTCGTATAAACTTCATAGAGGGCTCATTTAATTGGAAATTAAAAGTTTTAATTCACTTTTTAAGAGTAAAAAGTGATCGGAGGGCAGCTAGCCTCCTCCCACACTCCATTTATTTTTTTCCCGGATGTACTTCATATATAAGGGGTCGTCGTATAAACTTCAAAGGGGGCTCATTTCAAAGGGGGCAAACTTTTTTCACTTTAATCTTGTTACTTTGATACCAGTTTTTGTACTTTGATGAAGATTTGATTTATATTTTTTTTAAGTTTGATTTTGAAATAAGGAATTTTTAAAAACTTGAAACTTTTTGTAATCAAAAACGAACAAATATTAATTAAAAAAAAAAAAATCCGAAAAATAAGTTTTTAAAAGAAAAGTAAAGGCCATTTTAAAATGACGCAGTAGGTTTTAGACTTTAACAGTGAGAGAAGGAGGCGATACCCAAAATCTTGTTTGTAGTGATTTTTGTTCGTTTCAAGCTTGATTTGCATGTTCAATTTAATCTTCACTCCTTTTAAGGTTTATTTATTCATTTACATTAATATCTATTGTAAGTTTGTTTGCATTGATTGTTTATTTAATTTCTGTTCGTTTTAAGTTTCAATTATACTTCAATAGCAAAATATTTTCATTCGTTGTAAGCTTGATTTTCATATTCAATCTACCCATTACTCGCTTTAAGATCTATTTATTCATTTATATTATTACTTGTTGTATGTTTTTTCCTGGGATTGTTTATTTAATTTCTGTTCGTTTTGGGTTTCATTTACTCTTTAATAGTAATTTCTGGTTGTTTTGAGTTTGAATTTTAACAGGTATTTGTATTTGTTGAGCTTAAGTTTAAAATGGCTTTTACTTTTCTTTGAAAACCTTATTTTTCGGAAAGTTTTTCTTTTAATTAATTTTTAAAATGGTTCTCTCAAATTTTTAATCGGATGGGTTTAGAGAACAGGGCGTGGGGCGGGCTAGTTGCCCTTGGATCTCTTTAATTCTTAAAAAGTGAACTAGAACTTTCAATTTCCAATCAAGTGAGCCCTCTCTGCAATTTATACGAGCATCCCTTCCGTAAGAGCCATATATGCCCCCAGGGCATAACTTAGAACGACTTCCCCCGGGCCTCGGGGGTGTTTTGTCAACACCAGAGTTTTTGTGATCTGACCTTCTACCTGTTTTAAGAAAAAGCTATCGCAAAAGATTTAGCTGATGCATTTGGGAAAAAAGGGCTTGGGGGGGGGCTAGTTGCCCTCCAATCTGTTTTTGACTCTTAAATAGTGAACAAGTACTATTACTTTTCAAACAAATTATCCGTCTCTGAGGTATATACAAACATCCCGTCCAGAAGAACCCTTTATGCCCCCAGGATAAATTACAACGCTTGTCCCCGGGCTCGGGGGGGGGAGGTTGTTTTGACATCTGAGTTTTGTTATCTGACCTTTGAATTGTTTTTTTACAAAATGGCTATCTCAAAATTTTTATCTGATGCAATTGGGGAAAAGGGCGTGAGGTGGGTGGTGCTAATTGCCCTCCGATTTCTTTTGACTCCAAAAAAGGGAACTAGAACTTTTAATTCCAAGTCAAATGAATCCTCTCTTTACGAGCATCACTTCTATAACAACCATATTCGCCCCCAGGGCATAACTTACAACCTCTGCCCCCGGGTCCTGGGGGCTGGTGTCGACCCCGGTGTTTTTGTTATATGGTCTTTGAAGGATTTTAACAAAATGGCTACCTCAAAGTTTTTTCGGATGTATTTGGGAAAAAAGGCATGGGGGGGGGGCTAGTTCCCCTCCGATCAGTTTTGACTCTTATGAAGGGCACTAGAACTCTCTATTTCCAATTGAATGAGCCCCCTTTGAAGTTTATACGACGACCCCATCCATATGAAGTGCCTCTGGGGGAAAAAAAATAAAACATTGGAGGTGTATGACCTTTGCTATAGGCAACGCTATGTTGCCCCTGAAATAGAAAGCAAAAAAACACCCCCCTCATCTCCTTATAGAGTTTTCTGTGTTTTATGGGGAGGGGGTTAATCCTCACTCTTTATAGTACAGTAATAATACGGAAAAAAATGCCCGAACCAGGAACAAATTGATAAAGTAATGCTTTCTTCACCATCCGGGCCAGAAAAAAAGCGCTGAACAATGTATCCAAAATCTCTATCTCTAACCTGTTGCGAAATTTGTTGTGTTTTTTTCGCTATTTTTGTTACATTAATTTGTATTTTTCATGAAAAAATGAAGTGTCACGAAATGAGTGTTTGATACGTCTATCTGTATCAGAATTGAGAGCTGAAACCGTTTCTGACGTTAGTTTTCTTATAAACGTCAAATAAAATGAAAAAATCCAACATAATTAATGAAAAAATCCAACAAAATTTGCACTTTACTGAAGAAATATAAATGTTTTTACTTTTATAACTTTAATAAATCAAATAATATTAGCATTTTGATTACTAAATTTCAGTATATGTATATTAAACTGACAATGCAAATTCATTTGTATTTTTAAGTAAAGTGCAAATTTTGTTTTGGCCTTGGGAAGGCATAGGGGTTTTGCGCCCAACTTATGTTTATTTCTGCTCGTTTTGAGTTTGACTCGGTTAATTTTTGTAATTTCTGTTCTTTTTGGGTTTCATTTATTTGTCAATGTTGATTTGTGGTAGTTTCACGCTTGGTAGATTATTTGATTTTAGTTTTGCTCATTTTTTGTTTAATGGAGTTCTTTACTTTTCTTTGAAAAACTTATTTTGTGGGAAAAGTTTTTTTAATTAATATCTGTTCGTTTTATATTTTCATAGTCTTTTCAGGGAAAAAGAAAAGAATACTTTAATTTTTTTTGTTTTTTTAATACTTTATAGTTTGGCCTGCTGTTTGTAGGCTGGAGAAAAATTTTCAGCAATTTTTAACAGCATACACCCTTTTAAAAATCTGGCCACAAATAGTACTGTTTAATTATGTTTCATACCTCCTCTAGTTGACCTGAAATGGAAAACTTGATACCATTCGCAAAAAAATAGGTTTACTTTCTTTGATAGCTTGGATACACTTGCGCTACTTTGATTTGGTTAAATTTTAAGAGCAGAAGTATCCCCAAAAGTTTGAACATGATACCCTCAGTCGTTCTTGGGATACCGTTGAGATGCCTTATTGGGAATTAGCATAATCACAGTGCATTTTGATTTAATCTTAAGGCAACACTTAGCTTTTAAACATATAAAAATTGGATTTGAGGAAGACTAAAATCTATTCTATAAATCATATACAGCAACTTTGTATATAAACCTTATATAACCCCAGGGCATAACTTACACCCTTGCACTGAGGGCTCTGAGGGGGTTATCATCCTAAAATACCTAATTTCCAGAACTTTCAACTACGTTGAACAAAATGGATATCTCAAAATTTTGATTGGATGTGTTTGGGAAAATGGTGGGCGTGAGAGGGGCGTTAGTCGCTATCCAATCACTTTCAACTATTAAAAAGGCACTAGCCCTTTCAATTTCCAATTGAATGAGCCCTTTTGAAGTTTCTACGACAACGCTTTCAATAAAAGCCTCATTTGCCCCCAGGGCATAACTTACAACCATTGCCCTGAGGACTGTGGGGGGGGGGGGTTCATCCATAAAGACCTAATTTCCAAAACTTTCAACTACGTTGAATAAAATGATTATTTAAAAATTTTGATTTGATGTGTTTGGGGAAAAGGTGGGCGTGAGACGGGGGTTAGTTGCCCTCAAATCACTTTCGACTATTAAAAAGGGTACTAGTCCTTTGAATGTCAAATCGAATGAGCCCTTTCTCAGGTTCCTACGACAAAGATTTCAATAAAAACCTTATATGTCCCCAGGGTATAACTTAAAATCCTTGCTCCGAGGGTTTTGACGTAGTGTCTACCTCAAAATATGCTTTTTACCTAGAAATCAATTACGCTGAACAAAATTTCTTTATCAAAGTTTGTATTGGAGGCGTTTAGGGGAATGATGGGTGTTGGGGGGGGGAGAGGGCTAATTGCCCTCCAATTACTTTCGACTATTAAAAAGGGCACTAGCCCTTTGAATTTCAAATCGAATGAGCTTTTATTGAAGCTTCTACGACAACGCCTTCTTTAAAAACCTTATATACCCCCAGGGCATAGTTTAAAACCCTTGCCGTAAGGAATATGGGGGAGTGTCCTCCAAAAACATATTTTCCATCCGGGGATGATCTACGCTGAAAAAATTGTCTATCTCAAAATTTTGATTGGATGTGTTTGGGGGAATGAAGGGCATGGGGAGGGCTAGTTGCACTCAAATCACTTTCGACTATTAAAAAGGGTACTAGCCCTTTGAATTTCCAATCGAATGAGCCTGTTTTGAAGTTTCTACGACAACACCTTCTATAAAAACTTGATATGCCCCCAGGGAATAACCTAAAACCTTTGCCCTGAGGGTTGTGGGGGAGTGTCCTCCTCAAAAACATATTTTCTATCTGGAAATCAACTACGCTGAAGAAAATGGCTATCTCAAATTTTGATTGGATGTGTTTGGGGGAATGATGGGCGGGCGGGGGGGGGGCTAGTTGCCCTCCAATCACTGTCGACTATTAAAAAGGGCACTAGCCACTCCAATTTCCAATCGAATGAGCCATTTTCGAAGTTTCTACGACAACTCCTTCGATACGAAGTGCCCAGGTATGGAGAAAAAAACAACAACCATAAACACATTGTGCCCACTTCATTCTTTACTTAGGCAGCGCTATCGCGCTGCCTATGATCTGCATTTCAAGATGAGATAGCTGCGGCTCGAAAGAAAGCTTTGCTGATACTCCACAACTGCCAGGATCTGCCAAGTCTTGACACTGCCAGGAACCAAGTTTTCCAGAGGAAAGTTAATACTGCCACCTCATTCGTGCACCCACAAGGGCTGCCTCCGACTATGATGGGAGCGAAGTATCATTCGCTCCGAGTCTACACACAGGTTCCGATTTGGCCAGGAAATATGGTTGACCCCCAAGCTGGGGAAGGAATCGTCAAGGCAACCAAGTCATAGAGCTGAAAATGACGGATCTCCCCCCTGCTCTTCCTCATCCTCTAAAGACAGTGAAGTGTTTTTGCCAAGCTTATTGTTGTAACAATGGGAGATACTCCTGCAAGAAAAATGGCCAGGAATGCACCATAGCTTGTCTATTATGTAGAGGAGTTTTGTGCAACAACGCGAAGTGTCAAGAAGATGAATTTTCTGAGGATTAGCTTTATGCAAGTGATTTAATTTTCCCTGTGATTTTGGTTCCTTTGATCAGTCAGATGTGCAATTTTCTTACGTTTTATTACAAATAATTTTTACCATGTCGTTTTTATGGTGATGAAGGTGAATGGATTTTGATCTTAAATGCCTGCAAAGAGCAAGGTTTTGAGGGAAGGGTGGTGAGGATGGGTATTAAAAAGATCTTGAAGTATCTCAGAAAACCTAGTTTGTCAACTCAAAACTGATCTAGAAACTTCTATCCAACGCTTGTTTTTTTTTTACCTTAAACGTTAAAATTTGTTCAATTTTGTTCAAAAACAGAGTATTTATTATTTATTATTTTTACATTTCGGAAAAACTAACATCAGATATCGTTTCAGCTATTAAATCTGATACAGAAAGACATATCAAACACCAGTTTTGTGATATTTCATTTTTTTTTTTCAAAAAAAAATAAATTAATAAATAAAAACGGCGAAAAAAGCAAATTTTGCAATGAGTTAGAGATGGTGATTTTGGATATGTTGTTCAGCGATTTTTATAGGATAGTGAAGAAAGCATTACTTTATTAATTTGTTCCTGGTCAAACCTTATTATTCCTGTACTATTAGTTATCGTGTCTGTTTTACATCATGAACTAAAAATTTCCCCATAGAAGCTTTGAATTTAATTATTTCAGTAGGCCTACTGACATTATATATGCCTTACTTGAGTTGATGCTGTTATTTTGACATAGCCAACATTTGACCGATTTTTTTCTTCAAAATTGACCAATTTTTAAACAACATTTGACGCTGTTATTTAGACCAACGTTTGAAAATAAACAAGTGGGGTTCATTTGTTCCTTTTTGAGAAAATGAAAGGCCAATCGAACACTTGTTTTTTGCGAAAAATACCCAAAAACTCAAAACGCTGCTGCATTTAGCCTGCTAACACTTCTTGACATAAAATGAGGTATTTAAAATATAGATATCGAAACTTTAATGTTTTTTTCTTTTTTATTAATAATCTCTGTATTTGATTTAAATCTTTGAAAGGCCCCACCATGGATTTTTTTAAGCCCTTTCATCTAAAACCATATTGCAGTTCCTTTCGGGGGACTGTCGAAATAACTTGCTGTAAAACGTACCCATGAGAACATAGAGGGCCAATCCTCCCACAGAGATATGTCTGAAATATTTATAGAATTAACTATAGCTATGGAATTATACTATTTTAATTAACCGTTCTATTTTAAAAAGTTACAGTTCGCTTTGTTTTAATATTTTATTAATAGTTATAACATTTAATAAATCACTTCTATATTAATATTTTACTTTTAATCACTTTTAACAAAACGTAATGATAATTTACGTTTTAATAATAAATAACATTTAATGATTATGACTATAAATAGTTTAAACATTTTTAACTATTTATGTAATATTCAATATTTTATTTAATATATTCGATCTATTTAACAATTAACTATTTAATTAACTATGGAATTAGCTATTTTACTCTTTACAAATGTTGTGTCCTCCCCTTACGAGAGGCACTAAAGACCTCGCTATATTATCTTTAATGCCATTAAAGAATCACGGTAATTTAGCCTTTTCAAGGGAAATGTAGAAGACTTGTTGCAGCTCCTAGTGCTTATATGAATGTATTGGTTATATTCGAATTAGGTTTTAGTCAAATTTGGACCGAAGGCGGGGGGGGGGGAGTAGAATTGGTCTTGAAGGCCCTAGTGCGGAATGAATCTGTTATTTTAAAACAATGTTCTTTCTTTTAGGGAAAGATTTAAAGCCTCGTTGCAATTCATGACATCACAGAAAAATAAAGAAGTATTGTCTTACTGTGGCTATCTTTACAACCTGCATCAAAGTTATGCTGACGGGCGGTCAAGATGGAGGTGTAGAGAAAGGACAATTTGTAGTGCCACGATTGTGATCAATCGAGAGGAACAAAATGTTTATAAAGAGCCAAACCATTCTCATTCACCAAATTTGAGACTATCAAAACGCATGCTCAGCTTGTGAAACAGGTGTCAATCAGGGAGACGTTTTCATACCTCCCGTACCGCTTAGAAGTCATATTTATAATTTAAGTTACATATGTTATCCTCCATCTTAAGAAAAATCCATGATTCGCTCAAAATTCATTGGTCAATCCGGGCGTTTGTTGACAATTCCTATTCAATAGGAACTTAAATAAATAACCTTTCCATGTTGTAAGTATTTTTAAAAAATAAATTCTCGTAAACAATGGAGCGGGAATCTTTTATTAAGAGGAATGGTAGCGATAGACACACAAGAATAAAGATGTCTTGAATTAATGGTTAAGGAGCTTAAGCCTAGTTCCCCTATACTATGTTTTGCTGAAGACCTGCAACGACTTTTTGGATTGCGGACAATTTTGTCCGGCTCTTACATAGAAAAACGCAAATGCGCAAGCGCTGAATTTTTCAAATGCATGTGAAAAAATGTTTTCAGGAATCAAATGAAAGGCAGATATTTCAATTGTAAATTACAACTTCTTCGGTGGAAGTTCAACGATAAATGTATTGAATCTCATATTCTACAAGACTGTTTTTTTTTCACAGCATCTGATTTTCTAAGTATTTTTGGGCGTCTTTTTTTTCGCAAAATAATTGCATCGTTTGAAATGCGCTTTTCTGCAAATCGAAACATGTGGGAACTAAGTGTGATACGCCCCTTACCCTATATTTTTACGAAAAAAGATGGATTTTGTAATAACTCATTGGAGTTCAATTCCATATTTGGACAACGATTTAACGTGCAAAGTTAGCAGGATATGGTACAATCCAGCGTTGCCAATATTTAGTCATAAACTGCACCAGTTTTTCGACTAAAATTTTACTGCAAGAGACTATTTTATACCATCTGAACAGCAGGTTAAAAAGTTGCCTTGGCAAGAAGAAAATTTTCGATAAACTAAAACTTGAACAGATTCCGGAGTCAGAAAGAAGCAAGTGAAAGCAAAATGTACCAAAAAATGGATTTTACCACACATTTCCAACTGTACCAGTGTACCGTGAGTAATATGTGATATATTTAAAATACAAAAAAAAAAAATTCTTTCCTTCTAAGGATACTTCCGACATAAATTAAACTCCCCCTAATTAAGCTTAAATCCCGTTTCAAATTTGAGTTTAAATTCTTAATCAGCAAAAGAAAAACTGCATTTTATTCTCAGCCAAACATCGGCACTATTCAAGGAAGAACGGTTTTGAATTTCGCGAAGATACTTGGCAATAAAAAATCACGAGATACAAAGTTCACAGGAAGTTTAAGTTATCATAGCAGGATGAATGTTTAATCATCAAAAATATTGAAAACAAATTTTATGATGAGCAGTTAGCATAATGAGTTTAGTTTGCAAACATAATTACAAGGTAGTGGGCCCTCCACAGGAGTTGGGCCAATCGTGAAATAGCTCTTAGTGCGCAGAATCAAGACTAGCGTCTTATAGTGTTGGAAAAGTGGTTTTCGGGTCATTCAGACAATTATTATTATTCAGAACCCAGGCATTATGATTACAGACATTATGTTCCTACCGAAGGGAAGCCTTGCTCATATACGTACGTTGTTTCACACCTTAAATGTAAGTCACAATAAAACTATTACTTTTCTATTTGTGTTTGTTCTTATTATATGCGTGCATCTCATCGCACGGTAGATAACTAGTTCAATTGTACTCCATAGGCAGCGATTCCATGGAATCTGATAACCCCACAAAGAATGATTACGCTCCTGGATTGACGGCTCCCCAGCCTAATTAATCACCTCACAAGGAAATTCAAATTTATTATTTAATCTATTATTTTCTCTCATAGAGGGGCGCGGTCACCCATTTATCTTACTCCCCCTTACAAGTGGTGTAATCTTTTGCGGCACAAGTTTATATCGACTCAGCGGCTCAAGGTAAAACCTAAGCGGCACAAGGAGAGCAATTCCATAACGGCGCAGTTGGCCGAATCCTTAATAATACAGCTTGAATCCTTAATGGCAAAAGAGACAAGGTCACAAGTGGTACAGGGCCAACACACATAAAATCCTCCCGGCAGAACTGGCGCAGCCGGTAGGTAACACACAAAAAATCCCCCCGGCAGAACTGGCGTGGTCGGAAAACCTGGAGGAAAACATGCGAACTAGTTATGCTACAAAATTCTTAATTTAAATCTAAATATTTGGATAGATACAGACTTATAAGAAAAAGTGATTAGGCCTAGAACCGCTAAGTTATTATAGGAAAACCCTTTAAAATATCTCATAGGAGATAATAGCCTCCCCCAAATAGGTTAAGTGAAAAAAATTAATTTATTTTGAGTTATTCAAACGCAAAAATGTCAGAAGAATTAAGCAAGCTATTAATGGCGCAAAAGTTGATCTCAAAAAATGTAGAAATAACAAAATCTATCCCGTAATATGATGAACAATCAGATATTGACGAGTTTAATATCCAATTCGCCCAATTTTTAGAATTAACAAAAACAGAGCTTAAAATATTAGTCAGTATTCTACTCCTAAGATAGAGAAAGCAAAATTACGTGTCTGTATAGCCAATTTAATATAACAAGTGGAAAGATAACAATTGTCAGTTAAACATGGTAGAAAAATTTATTATAGCATTTAAAGATAGTTTCATCAAAAATAGTTCGATAAATAACCTAAAACATAGAACGGTATGCTTAGACCACACACAGAATGTAAGAGAATATCTTCAGAATATACGGATTTCAATAAAAGCAAAATTGGAAAAGATTCAGGAGAATTCTATTAAAAAATCATATTACGAGCCTTTTTGCAAGGTCTCCCCCCAAAACTATATAGAATGGTAATATCCAAAAATATTCAGACATTGGATCTTGCAGTTGAGGAGGTGGGATGAATGATCGAAATTGATACGATTGTGGCAAATCACAGTAAAACAAAAAGAAACAGCCTATGCGAATCAAACACAAGCCTGACCTTCAAGGGCAATCAGGCTTCTCCAAATTTCTTGTCAATAAATAACTATCCAGTACCACACAGAAATAAAACGCAAGATACCATGAGGAAGGAAACAGCACGTTTTCAGCCCAGTGAACCAATCAACTATGAAAATAGTTTCACAGTTGTAAAATGCTATAACTGTAATCGAACTGGGCATAAAGCGAGAGAGTGCCGCTTTAGGTTTAGGGACATACGGCACCAAGGCATGCCTTCGGTAATACGCAAAATTATGGCAACCATTTGTTCGGGAGAACACATTTTACTGCCAATGGTGCACAGGGTTATAGGCAGGGAAGAGTGCAAACACCAGTACCTCACAATGTGTACCAACAGAATTTGTATAGCCCTCTCCCTAGACCCCGAAGCCGTGCCTAAAAGTCGGCGGCGCGCCACCGAAAAAAACCGGCGGCGCGCCGCCGAGCTTGCATCAGCGCGCTGACGCCGCCGCTGATTCTATCGGCGGCGGCGTCACTAATACGCCGCCGTTTTTTTTTTGTTTCTTTTTCCTCTTTTTTGGTTATCGATATCGACCTCCGGACTTCAACCGTCATCCCGGCTAATCTTTTTCTTAAAAATAAATACTGTCATCTTGGGCTCGCCATGTATATCGGTTCATAGGAAGGAGAAGAAGAAATTTTTCTTGAAACAAAAATTCTACCTTGCCCTTTAAAATTCTGTTCATTTTTCTTTCTGATTTTTCGGATGAAAAGAGGTAGGTAAAAGAGCATTAGGCAATTCAGGATGTTGTCACAGGCAGCGCAATCGAGCTGTCTAAGTAAAGAACAATGTTGGCACAATGTATTATTTTTTTCCATACCAGGGCAATTCGTATCGAAGGAGTTGTCTTAGAAATTTCAAAAGGGCTCATTCGATTGGAAATTTGAATAAATAGTGCCCTTTTTAATAGTCGAAAGTGATTGGAAGGCGGCTAACACCCCTTTCACGCCCACCGTTTCCCCAAACACATCCAATCAAAATTTTGAGATAGCCATTTTGTTCAGAGTAACTGATTTCCTGAGAGAAAATATGTTTTTTGAGGAGGTTATTCCCCAACAACCCTTAGGGCAAGGGTTTTGTAGTTATACCCTGGAGGTATATAAGAACGATGTTGGCACAATGTATTATTTTTTTTTCTTTAGACCAGGACACTTCATATCGAAGAAGTTGTCGTAGAAACTTCGAAAAGGGCGCATTCAATTAGAGATTGGATTGGCTTGTGCCCTTTTTAATAGTCGAAAATGATTGGAAGCCAACTAACACCCCTTCCACGCCCACCATCTCCCGAAACACATACAATCAAAATTTTGAGATAGCCATTTTGTTTAACGTAATTGAAAGTTCTGGAAATTAGGTCTTAGAGGATGACAACCACCCTCACAGCCCTTAGAATAAGGGTTGTAATTTGTGCCCTGGGGGCATATACGGTATTTATAGAAAGCGTTGTCATAAAAACTCAAAAAGGGATCATTAGTTTGGAAATCGAAAAGCCTAGTGCCCTTTTTAATTATCGAAAGTTATTGGAAGGCTTGACATTTTTATATTAAAGATCGATATAGGTATAATGTATTATTTTGTTGTTGTTGTTGTTGTTTAGACCAGGGCACTTCGTATCGAAGGAGTTGTCGTAGGAGCTTCGAAAAGGGCTCATTCGATTGAAAATAGAAAGGGCAAATGTCCTTTTTAATAGTCGAAAGTGATTAGAGGGAAATTAATCCCCCTCCCACACCCACCCTCCCATTTGCCATTATGTTTACAAATTAAATGTTGCCTTAAGAATAAATAAAAATGCATTGTGTTAATGCTAATTCCCAATAAGGTATCTCAGCAGTATCCCAAGAACGACTGAGGGTATTGTGTTCAAACTCTCAGGGCTTCTTTTTTTCTTGAAATTTGACCAAATTAAAATAGCGTAAGTGTATTCAAGCTATCAAAGAAAGTAAACAGACTTTTTTGCGAATGTTATCAAGTTATGTTATCAAAATTATGTTATAATTTTCCATTTCAGGTCAACTAGAGGAGATATGAAACTAAATTAAACACTACTATTTGTGTCCAGATTTTTATAAGGGTCTATGTTATTAAATTTTGCTGAAAATTGTTTTCCAACATACAAATAGCAGGCCAAACTCTTATAAATTCTTAAAAAAAACGAAAAGATTTAAAGTATTATTTTCTTTTTCCCTTAAAAGACTATGTCAATATAAAACAAACAGATATTAATTAAACAAACTGTTTCCAAAAAATAAATGTTTTCAAAGAAAAGTAAAGAACTCCATTAAACCAAAAATTAGCAAAATTCAAATCAAATAATCTACCAAGCGTGAAACTACCACAAATCAGCATCGATAAATAAATTAAACCCAAAACGAACAGAAATTTCAATAAATAACCGAGTCAAACTCAGACCTAGCAGAAATTAACATAAGTTGGGCTCAAAACCCCTATGCCTTCCCAAGGCCAGAACATAATTTGTACTTTACTGACAAAAATACAAATGAATATGCAGAGACATATGAAGGCGTCTCTGTTCAAGGTTGCATGTAAAAGTAAAACACAGGATGATCTTTTGAAGTATAAATATTATAAAAATGTACTTACGACTTCAGTACCTGCAGCCAAAAAGCTCTATTTTTCACTTCGAATCGATGAGTGTAAGGAGAACTTGCGAAAGGTTTGAACTGTAGCTAATGAAGGTACTTCTTGCAGGAAACTCAAACAGTCCCCCCCCCATGTCATTAAAGGAATGCTGATGGATCTATTGTGAATAAAAAATTTTCAGCAAACGCCTTCAATTTGTATTTCACCACTCTTCCTTCAGTTCCCATTCAACCCAAGAGTAGAGTAAGTAGTTTTCCCATAGCAGAAAAGTCATTTTTCCTTTCCCCATGCAGTGATATTGAGATTTATAGTATTATCTTCCAGCTTCCAAGTAGCCGTTCAGTTGATGGTTTTGGTTTGAGCAATAATGTTCTTAAAAAAATTGGTCAGTTTGTTTCTAACCCCATCTCACACATAACTAACCTCTCTCTTTCTTCTGGTGTTTTCCCTCATTTATTTAAAGTTGCTAATGTTTTATCTTTACATAAAAAAGGTAATTCATCTCTAATTTCAAATTATAGACCCATTTCTCTTCTTCCTATCATCTCTAAGGTTGTTGAAAGAGTAGTGTATTGTAGACTCTCTTCATTTGTATTTAGTACTAATACAACTGCAGGAAATTCTCTCATAACTAACCATCAGTATGGTTTTCGTCCCACTTTCTCTACCTTGTATGCACTTTTAGATGCAACAGAGTTTGAGCGTGTTAATTTGGACAAGGGTTTTTGTGTTTTGGGTTTATTTCTTGACTTTTCAAATGCCTTTGATATGGTTAACCACTCTGTTCTTTTGTCTAAACTATCTTTATTTGGAGTGCATGGAGTCCCATTAGAATGGTTAAGGTCTTATTTGTTAGGAATATCACGGCATGTTTCGGTTGCTGGTAATTCTTTCACTACTTTACCTATATTGAAGGGTGTCCCACAAGGCTATGTGCCTGGACCATTATTGTTTTTAATTTTCATAAATGATCTTGTTAATGGTCTTCATCCTCTTGTGCATCCTATTATTTTTGCTGATGACAGAAGATTTTTCATTGCTGCAGTAGACCTGCCATCTGCCACTTCCCTAGCTCAAGGCCTTCTTGATAAAGTAAAAGATTGGTGCTGGTCAAATGGTATGACTCTCAACACCCAAAAGAGTGCCATTGTACACTTCAGGACCCCTTATCGTATGAATGATGTAAGGGAGCCAATCATCCTGACTTATGGGAATGATGTTATACCGCAAGCTGCTATGGTGAAATTTCTTGTTGTGTATCTTGACTGTTTTCTCTCTTTTAAGCCTCATATAACTCACACCCGTTCGCTCATCCTCAGCCAGTATTCAATGTTGCACCGGGTTAACTCATGCCTTTCCCCAGATAGTATGCTTTCTCTTTATTATGCTTTGATTTTTAATTACCTTTGTTATTGGTGCTCTGTCTGGGATAATACTAATAAATCTCTTCTCTGCTAACTTCAAAGAGCCCAAAATAGGGCAATGAAGGCTACTTTTCTTCTCCCTCGGCTTTATCCTTCCTCTGATCTTTATAATGATACTGGAATAGCTCCGCTGGATCACATTGTGATTAAAATTAATCTTTATTTAGCGCAGTCTGCTTTTCTAGGTACACTTCCACCGCCTCTACAGCAATTTTTTTCACGGACAGGCTCAGGTAGGTACTCTACTTTTTTACGTAGTTCTTTTCGTAGATTTATTTTGCCCAAACGTTCATCTACAGCAGCCCAGAGGTCTCCTGTTTATAAATCAATTCAATTATGTAATTCAATCCCACCGGATGTCTCGTTATTTCTGTCTGCAAAGGCAGTTATTCGTCGTGTATTTCCAGTTTAGTAATTTCTCTCTCCTTCGTTTATTTTCCCTGTTTTCTCTTTTCTAGTATTTCTCCTTTTGTGTTTTCCCCTTATGTATCTTATTTATTTTTTTTTTTTATTTTTTTTTTATTTTTTTTACTGTATGGTATTGTTTATTTTCTTTAATCTTTATTTCATATATATTGTTTGATTTAGAGCAATATTTATGGTTGTTTTAGTACTTTATTATTGTGTTGTAAGGCCCACAACAAGCCAAACTTCTTGGGCCAAATAATTTTTCTTTATGTTTGTAATACAGTTTAGTATTAATAAAATGATTGATGATTGATGATTGATTTGATTTATTAAAGTTATAAAAGTAAAAACATTTATATTTGTTCAGTAAAGTGAAAATTATGTTCTGGCCTTGGGAAGGCGTAAGGGTTTTAAGCCCAACTTATGTTAATTTCTGCTCGTTTTGAGTTTGACTCGGTTATTTATTGTAATTTTTGTTCGTTTTGGGTTTCATTTATTTATCGATTCTGATTTACGGTAGTTTTCCACTTGGTAGATTATCTAGAGCTAGTATAGAAATATGTCTATAGAAATGAATTACATTTTTTTGCACAGTTAGCAGAGCACACTGAAGTCGAGGTAGCCTTAAACTTTGAATTGAAACGTTACAAATTGACCACTTCTTTCCGAAAAGAATTTCGGACTTTTATTCCGTGTTGATAAGAAAAGAGGGTCAAGGTGCAGCTTACTACATCCTGTAGTGAAAGGCACGGAAACCCTATGGTGAAGGTGCAGGTTTGTCCTCCATTATAAAACAACTTATTTCAGCAGATACAAAGAAGAAGCCCATTTGCGGCATTCTGTGGGACCCCAAGGTCCAGTACTAGTATCAGATCCCGCGAGTGGCAGTTTACGCTCGTCAAGTTCTGGCTGTACCGGCCACATGTGCCCCAGCTAAACGGCTTTTCAGCACGACAGGACTGATAGTGACTGCAAAAAGATCAATGGCTTCAGACAGAGTGAACAAACTCACTTTTGTTACATCAATTGTAACTGAAGTCATGTAACCGCTGATTTAAAATTGTTAGTGTTGTTAAGCCATGGTATCTGACTTGTATACAGTGTTTTTTCGATGTTGTTATTTGTTTTTTTTTTTCACTTCCTTTTTGTACGCATTTGATGAACAGGAGAAGATCTAACTTCAAATTTAAATATATACTCACACTAGCCGAAATCACTAATTAGAAGAGCATGAATAAACACGGTATTTTGTAGGAACACTGCGATGCTAAACATAAACACAACGTAGGTTTTCCAGGGTCTAGTGGCTAAAAATGAGAATTCTACTTGGTCTGATCGACGGTGAACATAAACACTTTCCGCACGGCCCAACAAATTCCTGTTTTGTCATATTGTTCTTGTATTTGTTTTTAGCCAACCATTTAAAAATGCTTACTAAAATCGAGGTTGAACGTGCTTGGTGAAGTGGAATTTTTATTATTATTTTTAATCAGAAAAATCGGCGCGCGGGGGCGCCCCCCCGGTCCAAAATTGGCGGCGCACCCCCCAAAAAAATTCGGCGCGCCAGCCGGCGTGCCGCCGCCGATACTGAATCACACATTCGTCGCCGTCATTTCGGCGTGGCGTGGCTTCGGGGACTACCTTCCCCCAATAGACAAAATAATTATCGATTCGAAAACCCAAATACTCGTCAAAACCAATATGGTGCAAGGATGGTATATAGGAATCCCAAAAATTTACCGACAGGAAACGCAAATCTTTCAAGCCAACGGCATTTGCAGTCGACGCCAGCACCCGGCACTGGTGCAAGAAATCCGAACTACCGTAAAAATACATGACAAAATCGACAAACAAATGTAAACCAATTTCTTAGAGATCCCAAGGGCACATCTAAATCCCTATTGCAGAAACCGACGTATGACATAAATTCGCTGGGAGAGCTGTCAGGCTCCTCAAAAGAATAAACCGGATCCTAAAGGGGCCCAGTATATTTTACGGGTCCAACCCAATAGAAGTACCGTCCTTTAGTGATAGTAATAATAAGTTACCTATATTTAATGATTTTTGTGTGGCAAATGTTTACTTTAAGGCTCTTATTGACTCTGGAGAAACGGTGAATTTAATAAACTCATATATATTTAATATGTTGCCTCCGCTTACTGGGTGAAGAAAAAATGTGAATATTTCCAATTAATCTAGGGTAACAGGGCATAACATGGGTACAAGAGGCTCAATCTATCTAAACGTAAAAAGGGATAATATAATTTTTCCGACAAGCTTTATAATATGCGACAATTTTCCGTATGAGGCCATCATCGGCGCAAATTTTTTAAGGTCTAATAGAGTATTATTAGACGTAGCGAACGAAAGGCTTGTGTACCCTGCAAATACCCCTTCCCCTACCTTAAGAAATTGTAACAGAGGTTACGAAGAGAATGTAACAGTAAATACAATTTCTGGCGGTATAATGTCGCAATCTTTTGAACCTCATGTCTCGCTACAAAGAGGACATGGCATAATCAGAAATTTGTTTACTTATTCTGGGAGACATTGCAGAAATGAAATAAATTTAAATAATAAGTGGATTGAATCTGAAAAAATAAAAATAGGAGATATGTGCCTATATAGGTCGAATAAAATCAAGGAAATAGTGGAATTATGGAAAAAAGCAGTAAACCCCAATGCAGTTCATGTGCAGCCAATGTTATTGGAGGATAGTGCCAGTCTAAATTTAATAGAGAATGAAAATAAAGAAAAATATTATGGATTTTCAATACGGAAAGTAAAATTCTCTCCCAAAACGATGCAAAGAATTCAAATATCACAGATGATTGAACCAGTGGATAGCAAATCCGAAATTTGGCTCGCGATCCTGTCAAATGAAATTCCTGAAAATCTGTTATACGAAGAACAAATTATATCTTACGACAAAGGAGAAGGTGTTATTTGGGTAACTAATAATCACGAAAATGATACAATTACAATAAGAAAGGGAACATGTCTAGTTCAAATCCAAATTATCTCGGAGATTGATTTAGATAGGTGGGAAAATTCCAAAAGAAACCCAGTTAACGACATTAAAACCACAAATAACAAAGATCCTCTAACGAAGTCGTAATTTTTAAACACGTTTAATATGGATAATACTACTACCTTGAGAAGTAAGAAAAAATTATGTAAATTATAATCGAATTTCAAAGATGTATTTTCCGCAATTCCGCATCCGAATATGACATCGGACTGATACCGTTTTATGAACATTCAATTCTAGCGGCCGGTAATCCTGTCGCGAAACAGCCATATCGTGTACCGTATTAGCACAAAGAGTGGTTAAAAAATAAAATTCATGAATTAGAAAAAATGAGATTATACGCCCCAGTATAAGTCCCTATTCCGCACCAGTGATCTTAGTACCAAAAACGAGTGGTGACTAGAGGCTTTTAGTAGACTATAGAGCCCTTAAGAACCAAGCAGTTAGTGATAAATTTTCTTTGCTAAGACTAGACGAAATCCTTGACTCTATTTCAAGTAAAAACAAAATTTTCACTTCTCTTGATCTTACCCAAGGCTACCACCAAGTGAAAATAGCCAAAAAAGATGTCTATAAAACTGCGTTTTCTACGGCTGAATGCGGTTCCTACGAATATTTAAGAGTACCTTTCGGACTTAAGACAAGTTCAAGCGCGCTATGTAGACCCTTATTACATCTATTAAGAGGATTAAAGATTATCATTCATTTTGTTGATGATGTCATATGCGTAGAAGAAAATACTGAACAACACTTAGCAACATTAGCTAATGTGTTCGAGAAATTCAGAGAGGGCAATTTAAAATGCCGGCCCGAAAAAGTAAATTTATTTCAACCTAAAATTAAATTTGTAGGAGTAGTGGTGACGCAAGGAGAGATATCCCCAGACCCAAACAAAATAAAATGTGTTGAAAACCTCAAACCCCCTAGAACTATGAAAGAATTAAGAGGAATTTTAGGTCTTACTGGTTACTTCAGAAAATTTGTGCGCAATTACGCCCAAATAGCAAAACCCCTCACGGAATTAACTAAAGGGAACTCCCAAAATGTTACCTGGTCCCAGGAAGCTCAAACTTCCCTAGACCTTCTCAAAAAGGCACTCACTTCGGCACCAATATTATCGCTACCTGATTTTGAAAACGGACAATTTGTGGTCACAACTGATGTTAGTTCAAAAGGCATTGGTGCTATTCTTTCGCAAATAATTCCCATAGGAAACCCTGGTCCTTTACAAGGACCCTCTAATAAAAAAAAATAGGAAAATTTATATTCTACTCGATTAGAACTCTATAAAAAGGCTAAAATAGTTCTTCCGTCACAGACTTAGAATTATTATCCATAATCCACCACTTGGACAAATTGAGACACTATTTAATCGGCAAAAAATATGGGCTACGTCGAAACCACAAATGCCTGCAATGCATGCTCACTTTTAAAAACCCCGCAGGAATTATAGCCAGATGAATGATGAAAATCCTAAATCCAAATTATTAATTTGGATATTTAAATGGTAAACGAAATGCAGCTTGTGACTTCTTGAGTAGAATCCCAGAAAATATGCCATCGGAAGCCGAGGAGAACAAAATTAACGCATTCAATACTAAGAGTAAACATAAATGTAAGAAAAACAAAGTAAAAAACACAGTAAAAGAAAATAAGGATAACCATTGTCCCTTGTCTTTAGAAAATATAAAAAGAAATAAGAAAAAGGACAAAATGTGTTTAGCACTTATTAATTATTTTGTGAATGATGATGTGCTAGAAGATAAATTCAAAACTCTTAGAAAAGAAATAGATAATTTTTATTATGATCTTGATGAAGAAATACTATGCAGAATCGTGACTGCCGAGGCAATAGAAACCAAACCTCAATAATACCTGTATTACCCCAAAACTTAATAATACCTGCCTTCGAATACTTTCATTCAGATATAGGTGAATATTAAGGAATAACGAAAACCTTTCATAAATTAAAACAATATTCTTATGTGCTGTCGAAGTTAACAAAACTTAAAGAATTTTTAATTAAAGGCGAAGCATGTAACTTAAGAAAAAAAACCAAGCTTATCCAAACCCCCCAATGGGAAGAGTCCCATTAGGGAAGGTTCCCCTTCGATATTGTCTCATTTGATTTATATGGAACCAGTGGAGGCTTACCTGTGTCCAAAATAGGCCATACTTGTATTCTTTCAGTTATAGATCACTTTTCCGGATTTACTTTTGCAAAAGCATTAAAGAATCAAGGTGCGTAGTCCACGAGTAAGGCGTTAGCGAAATTATTTTTAAAGTTTGGCATTCCAAACAAGGTTATAAGCGATAACGGAAGCAATTTTGTTTCTAAGGTAACAACAGATTTAATGAGTTTTCTTAACATAGAGAAATTGGGGACATCCCCTTATCATCCACAAGATAATGGTAAAATAGAAAATAGGCATAAAATATTTTCGATTGTATTAAGAATTTATAAAAAAGACAACAGGAATGACTGGGTTCAATTCTTACCTTATTTAACCAACATAATCAATACCGCTTATTCAGAAACAACCAAAGAAAACCCTTTTTATTTATTATTTTGTCGCAACTTCAGAATACCGTATCATGATATTGTTGAATACCAACAGTATTATAGGAGAACAAAGAATTATAAACAAGAGTTCATAATTTGAATGAGGAAAACCTACAAAATTGTAGAACAAAACCTGGAATAATTTAAAATAAGTCAAGGGTTAAGAAACCAATCAAAAGTCAAAGGTGCCTTAGACTTTAAGTTAGGAGATGGCGTCTACCTAAAAAATGAGGCAAAGACGGAAGGCAAAAAACTCCAATAAATATTCTGGACCGTATAGAATAGTCAAAAAGTATGATAACGATTTTACTTTTAAAATGGCGAACCCCATTAATGGAAGAACTTATAAGGCACATGTTAGCCAAATAAAAAGAGCCAAATACTCAAAAAGAGGCGTATTGCGACCCTCGTCTACCGATTTGTCAGACGCAGAAAACGAACCCCCCAAATCAATATTGGCTGAGCTAAAACCCTTTAATTTAAAGCAAAATTATTTTGAAAATAATAGTGATGAGGAAAATTTTGAAGAATTCTTAGCCATGAAAAACCTAGTTATTTCTAAAAAAAAATCCCTAATACAGTAAGAATAAAAACACCGAATAGTCCAAAAAGTTCATCATCGGAGAGCGCAGGAGAATTAGATTATACGATATCTCCGAAAACCCAATTTTTTCCTGATAGAATTTCGACCCCTTGTCCCCCCAAAAGATTTCCAGACGATATGGTTTCCCCACCAACCCCAATAGAGAGACCCCTGTCGCTACAGGAGGAATAGAACAGTGCTGTAGAAACTCCCGGTATTACCGTAGAGAAAACTCCTCCCAAACATTCAATTGAAATAAATCTGCGAGAAGCTACGGATTTAATAAACTTCCCCATAAAAACGATGCAGAGTAAGTCGCCTTTGAATCAAACACCCAAGGACGCCCAGGAAGGACAGTATCATGATATAACCGTGTCTAAGGCCTAGCCTAAGCAATGGATTTCATGGAGGGAAACACAAGTGCAAAAAAATGCCCCATCCCCCTGAAGACATAGCATTTAAACAATGAAGGAACACTGCAAAAACTGTTGATTCGTGTCAGAGTTCCCAAGAATCTTTCAAATCTCCTGAGTTGAAAACTCAAAGCGAAGATTTAGAGAATAAACCCTCGACTTCCAGAGGAGTAGAAATTTACGAAGGAAGGGACGTGATACCTCAAAAACGAGAAGTGCCACTTCTAAAAGTTCTAATACGGAATCATCAGAAAACAGTTCCGAAGAGTATTACGGCAAATCAGACCACATGGTAGTTAAAGAAACAGAAAAATCAAAACTGACTTCAGCGGTCTCGCATGCAAAAGAAAAAAAACTAAAAGGTCTAGAAATTTTGAAAAAACAATACAAAAAATTCGATCTTGTATCGCTAGCGAAACCGAAAAATAAAAAACCGCAAGAAGTCGAGGAGAAAGTAACGACACAATCGGGTAGAACGGTAGAAAATCCGATAGATGGAATTACCCTTAGTCAGTACAGGATTAAGAGATTTTTTAATGGACAGGCGTCATAAAGGAATAATAATTAAAAAATTTTTAGCTCACAAGCAAATAAGGAAGACTTAAACAGCCTGAGGGAAAATGTAAAAAAGTTGAATAATGCCATGAACGTAACATTACACGTTCAGAAGATACAAGCCAGTATAGCAAATTACCAGAGAGATAAAGTTCAAATGATATCTAAGAAAATCTTAAAAACTGTAAACGTAATGAATTATTTAAGGAACGAAGTGGATCGCGTGGTGACAGACGCAAGCCTTACCAGGTATCACTCGATATAATTACCATATCATTACTAAATCTAGTGACAGATTTTAGTAAGCCTAAATACACATTATTTGCCCACACTGAAAGAAACTTTTCTTACAACGTAGTAGATCTTTATAACATAAAAAGTATGTTAGATTAAATATAAACAGACCTATAGTTTGGTTTATATTTACACGTAGAGCCGGAAGCATCCAATTTATTTCTTTATTATATAAAAGTAAAAGTCCACATCACGGAACTAAATTTACGATTATTTGCAGTAGTAACAATTCCATTGATAAACCAACAATCCGTATACGACTTGTACAAAATCTCGACCTTCCCTGCTAATATAAAGAAGACAAATTCATTTATGACTATCACGCCTGAAGCAGAATATTTACTTGTTGATCAAGATAGACGAAAATATGCCCTAGCTAATCCGCAAGACTTATACGAGTGCGTATTATTCAAAAATCTAGCACGCTAGATTACTTTACCTATTTGCAACGTCAACTCCGGATCCTGTGTGTCAAACATATTTTTAAAGTACACCCAATTGGAAAAAATACCTAATTCGTTCTACGCCTTGACTGGAAGTACTAAACGAGAAATATTTATACACCTTAGATATGATCTTTGGTTATTTTCTGTTTCAAAAGAAACTGTTGGAACTTTGTCTTGTTATAATAATACTGAAAGAATCGATCCAAGTTACAGGACCGAATTGCTATTACAAGATGTGGGCACGATAACAATAGAACAAGGATGTCGACCTGTAACTAAAGAGACGACCGTTCAAACGCCGTTAATAACAACGAGCACAAATATAATAAGTCCTAAAATAATCAATTTTAAGGCAATTAACCTGTCGTACGCTATTCCCAATATAGAAAGTGAAAAAAGGAAAACCTCAATATGGTCCAAAATAGAAAAGAATAAAGGGACATTACCGCTTACAAAAATAAGAGAAGCATTAGACTCCCAGATCCCAATATTTACTAATGAAGACGAGAGATTAACGTACGTAGATAATAGATACGGATTATTCTCAACCAATATGTAGTGGAACATTCTACTGACCGTATGTTTCGTATTCGCGATTTCCTTGACTCTGAGATCCTTACTAACTTTTAATTATGGAAGAATCTTGAGACCAAAAAGGCAAGACCCAAAAGGAGAACACGGTGAAGTGGCTTATATACAAATGTTAAACCCAGAGCCCAATGAAAACGCCTAAGCCAACAGATAGAGAAGGAATCAGAGAACGAGTGGGTATAGAGGTCTCCACTCGTCCTTACTGTGTCTTTCTTTCTCCATGTAAGTGTCGTTTACATAAAACCGTGCACTTACGACGCTGCAACATGCGTTTCTTAAACAGCACGGAAGTGCGTGAACAATGAAGGCATGAAATATGTTGTAAACTGAGACCTCAAACTTAATGATGCAGAGTAACTTACGTTTAAATGGTTATTTTAAATATAATGTAGAATTAAATAAGTGTTAAAGGAAATTAAAATAAAGTGTGTGTAATAACGTATACTAAGGGGCATAATAAGAGGAGTTACTTAAAGTTAAAGGAATTAATCTCTTATATCGTCGTTATTCTATAACAATTAGAAGAAATTTATATGTTTTAGTTTTTGCAATGGAAATTTTTTATATATCAATCCAAGATGATAACAATGTCGTTTTGATCAAATCAATATGTGCGTATAAATATTAGTGTATTTGTTTAATATTGTCTTGTAGCGTAAAATTCATGTACCCAATCGTATTACCTATTATGTATTATGACTACTCGTTTTAAAGAACGTGTGATTCTGCCTCTTTATTTTTATTGCAGGAATTGGAATCACCTATCGGAAATCATTCATTACAACACGTAGTCCAGTGCAGATACAACCTAGTAGTATCTATTTTCATCATCCCTCAGTCAACGAAGAGTACTCACCATAAATTACAGGCAACGAAGCTAGGATGAAAATCACGCTTATCTTTTTGATCGTTGTCCCTCGATCACAAACCATATTATGTATCAGGTAAAACTATCTAATAAATCCCAGTATCCAGTGCATTATCAAACTATATAAACACAACAACCCCAATAACCCATCGACCTGTACAATATATAAGTATATAAATATCATTATTGATAATCCTGATGAACCCGTGCACCATATAACTGTATATTTATGACACTTCATGATCCCAAGTTATTTACGTGTCGCAGATGCACGTATTGAATCCCTTTCGGCCTTTTCTCGGAACCCATCCTATGACCTCTATCAAATGAGAAAAATTTCCTATGTCTGTTATCCCATAAATGTCACGATATAAATTCTGAAACACAGACCTGGAAATTAACCAGTGAACTGCAGAAACCAAAGTAACCCCAGTGACTAACCCCTCAGTGACAATATAATCCTCCCAAAAGTTAAAAACAGTATATTGAAGGAGCTACTAAAGTTTGATGTCGACCCATTCTAAATCCAAACATCAATTCCCCTGTGATTAACCAAGGAATCACCGCAAAAGCTAATAGATGCAAGCCATGCACGAACAATTTTATAAGAGAACTTAACCTCTAAGTGCACGAACGAACAATTTTATACGAGAATTATATTCTCTATGTACTTTAAAATATCCCAAGGAAGATATGCTGAGAAGAAAATTAACCCATCTAGCACCAACGTGATCCCAGTGTTCAACCCCTTAACGATAAAGCACCTCATAAACTCTCCAAAACAGGATGTGAGATTCAACTCTGAAATCAATATTCCATACACCTATACCTAGGAGTATCAATATTTGTTTGACAATTAGGAAAAGCGTTTTGTCCAAGATGAACATAACCATGCTCAAGCTATTCTGTGAAGAAACTATATTGTAAGTGTATTAAAATTTTTTTCCAAGACGAAAGGAGTGAAGGACCATAATTTACAACAGAAGGAATGAGTACATTAAGAGACACGTGAGGTGGTGAAATAGGTGTGGATTTACACATGTCACATTTTAATAGTTTTGATAAATTAACAACTCCAATAACTTATTATCAGAATTATATAACGAAGAAACCAAGTGAAATATTTTAATGATTACCAGTGAACTTAGTGAACATATTATTATATGTTTTAAGTCGTTCATATATATATATATATATATATATATATATATATATATATATATATATATATATATATATATATATATATATATATATATATATATATATATATATATATATATATATATATATAATAATATATATATATATATATAATATATATATATATATATATATATATATATATATATATATATATATATATATATATATATATATATATATATATATATATATATATATATATATATATTGCTAGTTACTTAGATAGAGTTAATGTAAAATTCTTGTTTTTCCCCATTAATTTAGTATAAATAAGAAGCATAATTATCCTATAGTTAGCAAAGGATGAAAACTTATAATAGGTGAAATTTCAAAACAATCCTTTGTAATAGTGTAGTTTTCCAAGCAACATAAAACATTTCCCATGAAAATGTTTAATACCGTTTGAAATTTAGGAGCCATCACTGTTAGATGTAGAAAAAAATCTTTAGTATATTAGCTAGGCTATAACCATAGATAATCTTAGTCTGGTAGAGGTACTTTAGAAAGGGATATATAATAAAATAAGAAAAGTAATAGAGAAAATTTTTAAGCGCTCCTGATTAAGCTTAGTAGAATTATACAATAATACAATGTCAATTAAAATTATGTAGGACAAATAGTAAATAAATCGCGAATATTTCAAAAACACAAGGGCAAGCAACCCCTAATGACGGGACGTCATTAAATAATGGGATGGGTAATATGTACCGTGAGTAATACGTGATATATTTAAAATACAAAAAAATAAAATTATTTCTTTCTAAGGATACTTCCGACATAAATTAAACTCCCCCTAATTAAGCTTAAATCCCGTTTCAAATTTGAGTCTAAATTCTTAATCAGCAAAAGAGAAACTGCATTTTATTCTCAGCCAAACATCGGCGCTAATCAAGGGAGACGGTTTTGAATTTCGCGAAGATACTTGGCAATAAAAAATCACGAGATACAAAGTTCACAGGAAGTTTAAGTTATTCTCCGAAGGATGAATGTTTAATCATCAAAATATCGAAAATAAATTATTGGATGGGCAGTTAGCATAATGAGTTTAGTTTGCAAACGTAATTACAAGGTACTGGGCCCTCCACAGGAGTTGAGCCAATCGTGAAATAGTTCTTAGTGCGCAGAATCAAGACTAGCGTCTTATAGTGTTGGAAAAGTGTTTTTCGAGTCATTCAGGCAATTATTATTATTCAGAACCCAGGCATTATGATTACAGACATTATGTTCCTACCGAAGTGAAGCCTTGCTCATATATGTACGTTGTTGTACACCTTAAATATAAGTCACAATAAAACTATTACTTTTCTATTTGTGTTTGTTCTTATATGCCTGTATCTCATTGCAAAGTAGATAACTAGTTCAATTGTACTCCATAGGCAGCGCTCCCATGGAATCTGATAACCCTACGAAGAATGATTACGCTTCTGGATTAACGGCTCACCGGCCTAATTAATCACCTCACAAGGAAATTCAAATTTATTATTTAATCTTTATTATTTTCTCTCATAGAGAGTGGCGCGGTCACCCATTTATCTTACTCCCCCTTACAAGTGGTGTAATCTTTAGCGGTACAAGTTTATATCGACTGAGCGGCTCAAGGTAAAACCTAAGCGGCACAAGGAGAGCAATTCCATAACGGTGCAGTTGGCGTGATCCCTAATAATACAGCTTGAATCCTTAATGGCAGAAGAGACACGGTCACCAGTGGTACAGGGCCAACACACAAAAAATCCCCCCGGCAGACCAGGATTTCTAAGTAGTACAAAAACGGTACAGTATTAAAACAAACAAGCGTGTTAAAATAGAGGTTACGGTTTGGTATATCAAACATATCAATTACGAGGGCAGGTATAAAACCTCCTATTCAGTAGATATGACTCTTCAAATACAAAAAGTGGATAGAACCCTGTTAAAGAGGACCTTTAGAAACAATATAACTCATATTTTTAAACATTGCTGTATATACCCGGGATTTTGTTATGGACGGAAGGCTCACCAAAACATTAAGGCGTATATGATAGTTTATGATGTATTCAAGGCTTATATGAATTTATGATTTTTGGGCATGGAGTTTCCATCTCCAGCACCCTTGTATACATACCTCACTCTTATCACCTTTCTTATGCAGTGGTTTAATTAGGGTTTTCCCAAAATCGCTAGGTACTTCTCCTTTTTCAAAAATCATATTCATAATTTTCAGTAGCTTACCCCCGTGTTGAGGGTAAAAAAATCTACCCCAATCCCGAAAAACAAATCCAAGGTATGCCTTTGATTATAGATTTTAATTTCTGTTCGTTTTGGTTTCAATTTATCCACTCACAGACAATTCTGTTCGTATTAAGTTCAAATTGTTAAAAGATCAATTAAAAAGAAAAATCTTTTCCACAAAAGCAGTTTCTTAAAGAAAATTAATGGCTACATTGAACCAAAGACGACCAGAAATAAAGTCAAACAAAATTCAAGCGTACAATATTCTAAATTCAAGCGTACAATAATAGGAGGCATGAAAAACATGAGATAATAGGACACTTTTTATATGAACAACAAGTAGAAAAATAGAGAAATTTTTCATATAAGAAACAATTTCCCTATTGTTCTACTTGTTGTTTATGATGGAAAGGCAGTGTGGTTTGGCCTACAAATGGACTTTTCCCTGCTTTCAATCCCCCCCCTCCTGCTGACTCAACATGTACCCATTATCAGTGCAGACATCTTTAAGTGCATGTCTTAAAATAATATTTGCAGATTTAAGCACATAGAAATAGCTATATATAGGAAGTGCAAGGGAAAATCTTGACGGGAACAGCAGTCTGGAATAACGGTCTGCAAATGTACTTTTTTCTGTTTTCGAACATTCATCCAGTTCTGGTTCAACTATTGCCCATTATCAGCAGGGGCTTCCCAAGGGGGGGTTACTTTTTAGTAGAAAATAGGAAAAATATGTTTTTTTACCAAGATCATTCTCCTAAAAAGTCTAAGGAATATCATAATTGTTGCTAGATGAATTGATAGATCTGAAATTGGTGAATCCAATAATATAAGCAAGTTTTGGTTTTATTACAAGTTACAGCAGCAGGCTTGTTGCAAACCGCACCTTTCACAGGGAACATAAACCTTAAGTAGTGGATTCTGAATTTGCATCAAGAGTGTAGAAACATACTTTGTAGAGTTGTGTAGAGATATCATGGTTCTTGCTTGGTGAATTGATAGATATGAAACTGATGAAACCAAAAACATAAGTAGATTAGTTTTATTTCAAGTTACAGCTGCAGACTTGTTGCAAACCGCACCTTTCACACTGAACATAAACCTTAAGCATTGGATTCTGAATCTTGCATAAAGAGTGTAGAAACATAATTTACAAAGATATATAGGGGCGCAGGTCGAGGAACAGCCGAGATAACATACACATATGGATGGAGCTAACCTTACAAATGTGAATTCGTATCAAATAAAGAAATTGAAATGTGGGACCTCCAAGAAATCATCTAGATGCTGGAAACCCTTGTAAGGATGATTTTAGTTCCACTGCTATCTTTGCCAAACTGCAGTTTTCTAAAGCTAAAATAAGTTGAAACATCCAAGTCTAAATTTTCAAACAATAAGCAACACTGCGCCCTCGCAACCCTTTCAAGGATCATCTTAAACTTACACCTACCACTGTTCTATCCTGTAGTTTTCCAAAACCTATATTGGAATAACTGGCTTCATTTGAAAAATCTTCTAACGCAGTATCAGCTGAAAAGACTTTCATTGGATTCAAAACACAGCATTTAGGGATATAAAATGCTTTCTAGGAGCTGTTTGCCTCTTGGGCATCAACATCTGTGATATTTTTTTTCTTGAGTCACTCATACGAAAAGAAACCAGTCCTTCTATCATAGGAGGCCATGATAATTAATTATATAGAGATACCTGTGAAAAGCCTGCTTCGTGACTAGCATTTATTCAATTGAAGCTTTAAAATCCAAAATATAAGAAAATGTAAGAAGCATGAAACTAAAAATAAATTCTTGTGTAGTTACTCCACAGAGCTAAATTATGAATAATAAAGATTGCCGAGTACATTATTAGAAGGAGAATTTGTAAGTTATCCCATTGAAATGTTACTATTCCACATCCCACGAATCTAAATTTCGTCTTATTTCTTTAAGCTCTGGGCTACTATTACTGCACGAGACTAATTTCTAAGTCCGCTCATAGCATAAAAATCTGACCGTTTAGAGCTCCTAGATTAGCTGTACTTATTCATATAGCTTAAGTTTGTACATATTTCTTCAATGTGGTCGTCGTATATGTAGCAGTGACAGAATACTCCCTAAAGCCTCCATTGCCATATCCCCTAGAACAGTCCTCAAAGACAATTATAAAGCTAAAATCAGTCAGAAGATAATAAATTTGTTAGCTTTCTAGGTGGCTGTATATTCCTCTATTCTGGGAAAAATTACGAGTTACGGAGATAATGTGTGGAGATTCACTTTGACTGTCTATCCCTTTGAAGGAGGTCTTTGTGACCATCTTAAGTGTGCAAACTTGTAAATAATTTGCCGATCTTTACTTCTTCATCTTTACTACTACTATTTTGCAGCTCACTGCAGCACCAAGTCGCCTGAGGCCCACACAACCAAGCACGCTTTTCCTTCATCTTAATCAATTCAAAGCCTCCCTCTTCATACCCTCCCAAGAAGTTTCAACTCCCCTTTAATTCTTCCCTAGGACCTCCTCCCATACCATCCGGGGATGACCCGCCCCGCTCTTCGCTTGGTCCCAGAGAGTTGGCAGAAAAGTAGGATCTTTGGTGATATGTCATCCTTCATCCGCAGAATGTATCCTTGTCTTCTCAACATTTTTTCATTACAGCTCTAGAAAGCCGTATAGAACCACATTTTCGCATAGCCTACTGTTTGATATACGGTCTGTCAGGCGGGTACCCGAA
Organism: Artemia sp. Qi Xiang Cuo; assembly: GCF_049724085.1. Lineage (NCBI taxonomy): Eukaryota > Metazoa > Arthropoda > Branchiopoda > Anostraca > Artemiidae > Artemia > Artemia sp. Qi Xiang Cuo. The sequence continues at coordinate 7,228,611 of NC_142797.1, read as the reverse complement.
AGATTTTGTAGGTATTTCCTCTGAAAAACATCTAATAAAGCCTCCCCTGTCTGTCGCAGTGCCTAGATTTCAGAAACTTAAAAAATTTCAACTGGTGAAAAAACACCCCGGGCCTTCGCCATTCTCCTTTCAATATCTTCAATGCATCCACCATCCTTATTAATAATGCCAACTAAGAAAGCAAAGCTATCCTCTTGATCCGGGTTGCAGCGGTAGCTAGCCACCTAGTAAGAGACGATCAAGTCCAATACTAAGAAATATAATAACCCGTAACTCTTAAAAATAGAGTCAGATCAAAACAAGAAGTACACTATTAGAACGGCCTAGTCCAAAAGCCCTGTATAGGAAGCTTACCTTTCCTTGGCTTGAACAACAAGGGAAATATATTGGCTTGAAAATCAAGAAAAGTGGCTGGAACTACGATATTCTGCATATATGCCATCTTTTTTTCCTCCTCAGATAGCTTAGCACTGAAATATCGTAGAGAGTTGTTTAATGGCTCATCTTAAAGGAAATTGATGTGGTTAAAACTTTTTGCAATTAATTTTTTTTTAATAAAATCACTTTTTACGAAAAACTGCATTTTTCTATAGGCCTATAACACTGTTGTAGCTTATGTTATTAACAATAGGAATTTGTCCCATCTACCCGCTTTTGTAATTAACAAAAAAAAATATTTAAAATAAAATGAATGGTAAAATGTGAACCACAGCCCATAGTAGCCAAAACTTTAAAAATAAATATTTTTTAAACTGTCTATTAACAATAAATTGCATTTGCAGCTGGCAATTATTATTTTTATAATTTTAATAACAAAATGCTATTTTGAAAACAAATTTACTAGAATTTTGAAAAGGAGCCTGAAACCTCTCGAAAATGACGCCAGATAAAAACGTAATGTACGCCATTGTTAAAGCCTCCTATGAGGAAACTTATAGACCCTCACCTTCAAAAACCAGAAAAATTACTTTTTTGCATGGGTAGCACTGATGTGTCCTCTTTGTTTCTACGTCGCTAGCTCGGCACTGGAACATCCTAGAAATCTGTTTAAGGACTCGTTTAAAAGTTAATCACTATGTTGAATCGCTTTTTATAAATTCGACTGGATAACGCTATCATTAAGTGCCATACAAAAATTCCTAAAGTTCACTTTGGGTTGTTTTTCCAGTTTTTTCTATGAAAACACCGAAAAAGGGCCTTTTCCAATAAAAAGACTCCAAAAAGATGTAGATTTTCTATTCCATGCAGGGGTGAAAACTAAGGAAGCATTGGCGCACCTCCCTCCTCAATTTTCGCCACCAGAACTAGTACGTAGGGCATATTGTAAAAAGATGTTGGGTTTTTTTAAAACTAATTTATATTTCTAATCGCTTTATTTAAATTCGACTTAATAACGTCATCATAAAGTCTCATATGACATTCAAAAAGACTACTTTAGGTTGTTTTCAAATATTTTCAATGGAAATACCAAAAAAGGGCACTTTCCAATAAAAAGACTCCAAAAAAGGGTACTTCTCAAAACCTCGGCAGGGGCGAAAAACTAAGGGAGCGGTCGCCCCTCTCCCTCAATTGTCACTACTAGAAATAGCGCGCAAACATCGTCATAGAGAGTTGTTTAAAGGCTTCATTTAAAGCCTTTGATCATCTCAGCATTCTTTTTGTAGATATATAGTCAAAAGAGCATTAAAAAGTCGCATTGATGAGTGAAAAACTGTGAGGTCTAGGTTACTTTACTGTCTCAAAATTCTAGCATCTAATAAAGACCTGAGTCGAAAAAGAAAATATTATAAAGAAGACTCTCATTGGCAAGGAACTTTATTTTAGTGGTAAGAGCTCTGCTGTGTGGCCATGGTAGCAGAAATTTGAATCTTGGATAGAACATTTTTGTTTCCCTTGCTCGCGCCATTTTCTCTTTCAAGCGTCCATTGATTTTCAATGATCAGTTCTCTTAAAATGTTAAAAGGCATTTTACTAGGGCGTTGGTTGGTTCAGGCGATGACAGAATTGGTCCAGCCAGCTTGAAGATTAGTTGCAAAGACGAAACCGTTTGGAACCAGAAAAATTGTTTGTGCTCGAATGAAACACTAAAGCTGAAATACCGGTTTTTCTCGACGAAAAGAGACACAACATCAACACGTGAATTTAATCAATTCTTTATTGGTTTGATTTTAAATGAAACTTACATCGGTACAGTTAATCACATTAACAGTGAATTGAAATGATATTCAGTAGTCTAGTTTTGTAATTTGACTCAAGATTTGACATATTCTATATGAATTTGAGGTCAGAACAAATTCAGTTAAGATCTTATCTACTTTGGTATATTTAAAGAGATAGGAACTGACTACGAAATAATGGCATAGCTTTGTAGTAGTTCTGGATGAAGCTGTACATGGTAGATCTCTGTGCATCACAAAAAATTACTTCTGCGAATCTTTAAGAGTTTACGAATTGGCTATTTTTAAACGCGTATCAATATTTGTGCTCTGTAGTCGCTACTCTTACTATGGATTTCAGAAAACCAAAATAAGGGGAACTGCTCTGGAATTCAAACTTTTAATAGAGTACTTTTTAAGTAGGCTATTTATTTTTGTCTTAGTATGTTGGTTTTATTTTGTGTTGTTTTTGCGTAAATGGGAATTTTGATACTAAATATTTTGATGCTAGTGTTTGTCACATCTTTAGTTGTTCTGTTGATGAGAAGACAACAGTGAAAGTTTCTCTACAGCTCCTAAGCTGAGGACGTGTCCTGGTCCTATCAGCAACAAGTATTTATTTTTAAATTTATCTTAAAGATCTACATTAGGAGCTATTTAAAAAGAAATATTTTAAGAATACAATTCGTGTACAATAATAGCCTATGCAAAAAAACTGTAGCTAGCATAGGCTATATTGCCTGCCCCTCCTATAATTTAGCCCCAAACCCCCTTGTGTGCAAATATATAGCCCAAATTATATATTTTCCTAATGCACCTCTCTTGTTTTAGCCTGTGCACTTGTATAGCCTATTGAGTCAACTGTGCCTAAACAAGAATGAGAAATAGCCTACAAGAGCTTGCATTGGAAATATATAATTTGGGCTAGGCTAGCCTATAGGCTATTAACACAATAGGAGTGAAGGTAAAATAACCTATTGTAAAGCAGAAGTCAAAATCTGTTAGTTACAACTAGGCTTGGTAAAGTTCTACAAAATCATATTATTGAGTTAGGAATAAAGTGAATACACCATTTGATGCCTTTTTTATGCTGATTACAAATAGAATAATCATTTCTATCAGAAATGAATTTCAGCCCTCCCCCCTAGGCTATAGGGTAAGACACCCAGTAGTCGGCCACCTGCCTATTCTCAGACAGAATCTTTTATAACCTAGTTTAGCCTAGCTACTTTTTGCTCTCTTGGAAAGGGGTTAGGGTAAATATTTACCAAATCATATTATTGAGTTACAACTAAAGTGAATATACCACTTGATGCCTTTTTTATGCTCTTTATGAATATAGGCCTAATAGGCTAATCATTTTTGTCAGAAATGAATTTTAGCCCCCAACCCAATATATACCAAATCAGCCAATTATATATTTGCACCTAAGGGGGGGGGGAAGTTTAAACGGACACTGACAGTTACCGCAGACAGGAAATTACCCTGCCCCGCCTAATGTGCAAATATATACCCTTAATTTGTATATAGGCTAGGGGTTGGGGTAAAATACATTTCCGACAAAAATGATTATTATAGCCTTATTGTAAAGAGCATAAAAAAAACATTGAGTGGTATATTCACTTAAGTCATAACTCAATAATATGATTTATTTTAATCACTAATTTACAATAAGCTGTTTGTATGTCCGACTTTAGGCAGAATTGTCACTTGTTAGTAAATTCAAAAATAGGAGGCGCTGTACAAGTGAAACTATTTGAATTAGTAACCTACTTGTTCAGAAATTCTTCAGAAATTTTTTGATATAAAAATTAAGTTTCTAGGTGGTATAATACAGTAATTAGAGTAGTTTAAATGTCAAAAAGTTTTCAAAGTGATTAAAGTGTCCAACTACTGGGTGTCTTACCCTATATACCTAACCCAACCTAACCCTGAATTGGCATATATAGGGGGGGGGTTGAAATTCATTTCCGATAGAAGTGATTATTATATTTGTAATCTGCATAAAAAAAGGCATCGAATGGTGTATTCACTTTATTCCTAACCCAATAATATGATTTTGTAGAACTTTACCTTAGGTTTAGCCTATTCTGCATTTAATATGCAATAAGATTTGTTTTCTTAACATGTTTTCTTCTCAATAGCTCCTAATCTAGACTTTTACCAAATTTACTGTTATAAATTGAAATTCAGCATAGTAAACACCAAAATAGGTAAATTTTTACCAAACTTGGTAAAATGAATTTTAGCCTCCACCCCTATAGTCTATATACTAGCCTAATTCAGGGTAGGCCTATATATTTGCACATTAGGGGGGTGGGGGGAAATTTTAAACTTACATCTCATTTACATAAGAAATAAAATTTACCCCCACCCCCCTAATGTGCCAATATATACCCTGAATTGTATAAATAGGGGTGGGGTTAAAATTCATTTCCAACAAAAATGATTATCATATTTTTAAAGAGCATAAAAAAAGGCATCAAGTGGTATATTCACTATTTGTAACTCAATAATATGATTTGGTAAAAATTTACCCCAAAATACAGGTAAAAACCCTAATTTAAGGGTTTTTGCCCTCTTGAAACATTTCTGACCATGGTAGGCCTAGGCTAGGCCTAAATTACCTTACCTTAAATTACCTTAAATCGCACTTGCTAGCGATATGGACGAATCCAGTGTACGCCAGTTAGTGATGATAGGGCCGCGGGACATCAGCTTCATCCCATTGTATGAGCCATAGTTTGGTTTCCCATTCCTTATCGAGATTGGCTTTGAAACTGTCAACGGATGGTGAACTCACTGTCGTTTCACTCAGATTGTTCCAGAGGCTTATGATGCGGTTGGAGAAGAAATGGTTCCTCTTCCTTGTATTAGCACACTTCCGAAAAAGCTTCGCTGAATGACCCCTGGTTCTTGACAACTGGGCAGGCTGAAAGAGGTCCTTGTCGTCAGACTTGAGCAGTTTGTAGGTCATTATCATATCACCTCTTTGCCGACAGTATGTCAGAGTTGGTAGCTTGAGGCTCTGCAGTCAGCATTCATACTCTTTGTCTCTGAGCCCCTTTACGCATTTTGACGCCCGTCTTTGGACAGACTCAAGAGCCATCTGGTCTGTTTTATTAATTGGCGTGGTGACACACATTCCAAATTCTAATCTCGGTCTCACCAGGCTCTTGTAAAGTTTTGTGATTATTGCAGGGGATCTACTTGTCATTGTACGTTTTGATGAGACCGAGAGTTTGGTTCACCTTTGCTACTGCAGCTCGGGTGTGGCAGTTGAAATTAAGGTCTTTGTCTACAACAACCCCCAGATCACTTTCAGAGGGGCTCTCAGAGAGTGGCTGTCTCACACTAGGATTTGCTGACATTGAGTATTGCCATCATGGGTTATTTCTTCCAAAATGGAGAACCTTGCACTTTTCGACATTAAACTTGAGCCTCCATATCTTGGCCCATTCGCCAAAGCTGTCAAGATCTGACTGTATTGAGGTAACACCTTGCTGAGTTCCGACAGGACCAATGAGCTTCGAGTCGTCAGCATACAGGCTAAGCTTGCTTGTAACGGTTCTTGGAGCATCATTAATATATACATTGAAGAGTGTAGGTCCCAAAACTGTTCCTTGAGGAACCCCGCTTAAGACCTCAGCTATTTTGGAGTAGTAAGCTCTGCCACCTTCACCAAAAACTCTGACCTGCTGCTTTCTTCCCTTTAGGAAAGACGGGATCCAGTCCACCACTCCCTCTTTAATTCCAATTGCCTTCAGTTTCAAATGAAGCCTTCGATGGCAGACTTTATTGAAGGCTTTAGCAAAGTCTAGCAAGACCATATCCACTGGGAGACCTTGGTCGAGGAGCTCAGTTATGTAATTATACAAGTCAATCAGATTGGTTTTGACTGATCTGCCTGATTGGAAACCATGTTGTTGTTTTGATAGATGGTTATTTGTGATCAAATTTCTAAGAACAGCAGTGTTGACAATACCTTCTAGGATTTTCACATCAGCAGATATAATACTGATTGGCTAATAACTGCAAGCTTTGCTCTTGTCTCCTCCTTTATGTATTGGCGAGATATGCGCTACTTTCCAGTCCATTGGTATGACTTTAGTGTCGATAGATCGCTGGAAGAGTCTTGTGAGGGGTGTTGCTAGTTGGGAATGAGCTTCCTTTAAGAGTCATGGATGTATGCCATCTGGCCCAACAGACTTATTTGGATTAAGATTTTTAATCCAAGATTCGAGCTCAGCCTGATCCACTCTTATTGGTGGCATTTGAGTG